>NC_091233.1:13918004-14045504 GCF_040958095.1 Procambarus clarkii
TATATATATATATATATATATATATATATATATATATATATATATATATATATATATATATATATATATATATATATATATATATATATATATATGTCGTACCTAATAGCCAGAACGCACTTCTCAGCCTACTATTCAAGGCCCGATTTGCCTAATAAGCCAAGTTTTCATGAATTAATGTTTTTTCGTCTACCTAACCTACCTAACCTAACCTAACCTAGCTTTTTTTGGCTACCTAACCTAACCTTACCTATAAATATAGGTTAGGTTAGGTTAGGTAGGGTTGGTTAGGTTCGGTCATATATCTACGTTAATTTTAACTCCAATAAAAAAAAATTGACCTCATACATAGAGAAAAGGGTTGCTTTATCATTTCATAAGAAAAAAATTATAGTAAATATATTAATTCAGGAAAACTTGGCTTATTATGCAAATCGGGCCTTGAATAGTAGGCAGAGAAGTGAGTTCTGGCTACTAGGTACGACATATATATATATATATATATATATATATATATATATATATATATATATATATATATATATATATATATATGTCGTACCTAGTAGCCAGAACGCACTTCTCAGCCTACTATGCAAGGCCTGATTTGCCTAATAAACCAAGTTTTCCTGAATTAATATATTTTCTCTAATGTTTTTCTCATGAAATGATAAAGCTACCCATTTCATCATGTATGAGGTCAATTTTTTTTATTTGGAGTTAAAATTAACGTAGATATATGACCGAACCTAACCAACCCTACCTAACCTAACCTAACCTATCTCTATAGGTTAGGTTCGGTTAGGTAGCCAAAAAAGTTAGGTTAGGTTAGGTTAGGTAGGTTAGGTAGTCGAAAAAACATTAATTCATGAAAACTTGGCTTATTAGGCAAATCGGGCCTTGCATAGTAGGCTGAGAAGTGCGTTCTGGCTACTAGGTACGACATATATATATATATGTCGTACCTAGTAGCCAGAACTCACTTCTCAGCCTACTATGCAAGGCCCGATTTGCCTAATAAGCCAAGTTTTCCTGAATTAATATATTTTCTATAATTTTTTTCTTATGAAATGATAAAGCTGCCCTTTTCACTATGTATGAGGTCAATTTTTTTTTATTGGAGTTAAAATTAACGTAGATATATGACCGAACCTAACCAACCCTACCTAACCTAACCTAACCTATCTTTATAGGTAAGGTTAGGTTAGGTAGCCAAAAAAAGCTAGGTTAGGTTAGGTTAGGTAGGTTAGGTAGACGAAAAAACATTAATTCATGAAAACTTGGCTTATTAGGCAAATCGGGCCATGCATAGTAGGCTGAGAAGCGAGTTCTGGCTACTAGGTACGACATATATATATATATATATATATATATATATGTATGTATATATATATATATATATATATATATATATATATATATATATATATATATATATATATATATATATATGTATATATATATATATATATATATATATATATATATATATATATATATATATATATATATATATATATATATATATATATATATATATATATATATATATATATATATATATGCAGACCTGACAACAGCCAAAAACGCCCAGATGGAGTTACCCTGCAGCCGTGGAGGGAAGGTAAACAGGTCGTGTGGGACTACACGTGTGCATCCACATTGGCTGATACCTATCTACCTTACAGCGCAGCTGAGGGAGGCGGGGCGGCCACCTTCAGGGAGACCCAGAAAACTAACAAGTACAGGGACCTAGAACGTTGTTACAGGTTCGTGCCAATAGGCTCTGAGACTCTGGGCGCCTGGGGTAAATGTGCACTTAAGTTCCTGAAGGCTCTGGGCGAGGAACTCATTGGGAAGACTAGAGACACAAGAGCGGCCAGTTTTATGTTTCAGCGCCTCAGTGTCGCTGTTCAGAGGGGAATTGCGTGCTGTATCTTGGGTACGCACCCGACCCCCGAGGAGCTGGACGAGGTCTTCAAACACTGATTGGTATATTGTTATATAAGTGTGTGTTTTCTGTAAACTGTAGCATTGCAATGAAAAAAAAAAAAAAAAAGGGGTGGTAGGAGAGGAAAAGATTAAAGTATTCAGTGAGAATCCACAAAGTCTTCTTTGAACACTATTTATTTTCTTCTTCGAGGATGCGGGTCCCTTTAATTAAACCAGTGGTGGTACCCCTAAATATATATATATATATATATATATATATATATATATATATATATATATATATATATATATATATATATATATATATATATATATATATATACATATATATATATATATGTCGTACCTAGTAGCCAGAACGCACTTCTCGGCCTACTATGCAAGGCCCAATTTGACTAATAAGCCAAGTTTTCCTGAATTAATATATTTTCACAATTTTTTTTCTTATGAAATGATAAAGCTACCCATTTCATTACGTATGAGGTAAATTTTTTTTAATGGAGTTAAAATTGACGTAGATATATGACCGAACCTAACCAACCCTACCTACCCTAACCTAACCTATCTATATAGTTTAGGTTATGTTAGGTAGCCGAAAAAGTTAGGTTAGGTTAGGTTAGGTAGGTTAGGTAGTCGAAAAACAATTAATTCATGAAAACTTGGCTTATTAGGCAAATCGGGCCTTGCATAGTAGGCTGAAAAGTGCGTTCTGGCTACTAGGTACGACATATATATATATATATATATATATATATATATATATATATATATATATATATATATATATATATATATATATATATTTATATATATATATATATATATATATATATATTAGTATATTTTGGTAGCAGTCTTTCCTGTAGACATATTTTATTAAATATGACCGAAAAAGTAAGATTAATAATTCCAACACGAATTTTCTCAATCTTTCGTACATTATGCTTCACTGTTGGAGGTAAATCAAAAATCACTTCTCCAAAATTCATTTTTATTTCTAGTCTGACGCGACACAGGCGCGTTTCGTAAAACTTATTACATTTTCAAAGACTTCACAAATACACAACTGATTAGAACTTGCATTTCCCTGATTTTATATCTACTTTTGAGTGAGGTGGGAAGGGTGATGTGGCATTACATTTGAGTGAGGTGGGAAGGATGATGTGGCATTAGAGGATATTAATAGGGTATTAAAAGTATCAACACAAGACAGAACACGAAACAATGGATATTGAATAGAAGTGTTTGTAGAAAGCCTATTGGTCCATATTTCTTGATGCTTCTATATTGGAGCGGAGTCTTGAGGTGGGTAGAATATAGTTGTGCAATAATTGGCTGTTGATTGCTGGTGTTGACTTCTTGATGTGTAGTGCCTCGCAAACGTCAAGCCGCCTGCTATCGCTGTATCTATCGATGATTTCTGTGTTGTTTACTAGGATTTCTCTGGCGATGGTTTGGTTATGGGAAGAGATTATATGTTCCTTAATGGAGCCCTGTTGTTTATGCATCGTTAAACGCCTAGAAAGAGATGTTGTTGTCTTGCCTATATACTGGGTTTTTTGGAGCTTACAGTCCCCAAGTGGGCATTTGAAGGCATAGACGACGTTAGTCTCTTTTAAAGCGTTCTGTTTCGTGTCTGGAGAGTTTCTCATGAGTAGGCTGGCCGTTTTTCTGGTTTTATAGTAAATCGTCAGTTGTATCCTCTGATTTTTGTCTGTAGGGATAACGTTTCTATTAACAATATCTTTCAGGACCCTTTCCTCTGTTTTATGAGCTGTGGAAAAGAAGTTCCTGTAAAATAGTCTAATAGGAGGTATAGGTGTTGTGTTAGTTGTCTCTTCAGAGGTTGCATGGCTTTTCACTTTCCTTCTTATGATGTCTTCGATGAAACCATTGGAGAAGCCGTTATTGACTAGAACCTGCCTTACCCTACAGAGTTCTTCGTCGACTTGCTTCCATTCTGAGCTGTGGCTGAGAGCACGGTCGACGTATGCGTTAACAACACTCCTCTTGTACCTGTCAGGGCAGTCGCTGTTGGCATTTAGGCACATTCCTATGTTTGTTTCCTTTGTGTAGACTGCAGTGTGGAAACCTCCGCCCTTTTCCATGACTGTTACATCTAGAAAAGGCAGCTTCCCATCCTTTTCCGTCTCGTAAGTGAAACGCAGCACGGAACTCTGCTCAAATGCCTCCTTCAGCTCCTGCAGATGTCTGACATCAGGTACCTGTGTAAAAATGTCGTCAACATACCTGCAGTATATGGCCGGTTTCAAGTTCATGTCGACTAAGACTTTTTGCTCGATGGTACCCATGTAGAAGTTTGCAAACAGGACACCTAGGGGAAAACCCATAGCGACCCCATCTACTTGCTTATACATATGCCCATCCGGGCTCAAGAAGGGTGCCTCTTTAGTACAAGCTTGGAGTAGTTTCCTCAGAATACTTTCTGGCATGTCAAGAGGAGTACAGGCTGGATCACGATACACTCTGTCGGCTATCATTCCGATTGTCTCGTCCACAGGTACGTTGGTAAACAGCGATTCTACGTCCAACGAGGCTCTTATCCCTGTGGCCCGTGCGCCCCGCAGTAAGTCCACAAATTCCTTTGGAGACTTCAGGCTGAAGGCGCAAGGAACATAAGGAGTCAGCAGGCCGTTGAGTCGCTTTGCCAATCTGTACCAAAGATACCTTACAAGCAGAACTTATTGCAGAAGGAGGAAAGAATCGAGGCAACTACAGAAGCACCATACTGTCCCCCGAGCTTAGAGCGGCAGCTAAAAGCCTTCGCGAGAACAAGGAGATAGTTGTCAGGAGAGGTGACAAGTCGCCAATATATGTCATTCTTAAAAAAGACGAATATCTGGCGAAAATGAACATCATACTCTCTGACCAAACTAAGTTCCAAAGGGTAACGAAGGACACTACAGCCGAATTAAAAGCAAAGGTCAACAAACTGATCGAAACTGTGAACGCCAAGAAATCCGGACTCCACCTGCCAAAGGTCATTGGGGAATATAAACCTGGATATGCGTATGGAAATGTCAAGACGCACAAGCCTGGAAACCCACTTCGGCCAATCATTAGCCAGATACCCACACCCACGTACAGATTGGCAAAGCGACTCAACGGCCTGCTGACTCCTTATGTTCCTTGCGCCTTCAGCCTGAAGTCTCCAAAGGAATTTGTGGACTTACTGCGGGGCGCACGGGCCACAGGGATAAGAGCCTCGTTGGACGTAGAATCGCTGTTTACCAACGTACCTGTGGACGAGACAATCGGAATGATAGCCGACAGAGTGTATCGTGATCCAGCCTGTACTCCTCTTGACATGCCAGAAAGTATTCTGAGGAAACTACTCCAAGCTTGTACTAAAGAGGCACCCTTCTTGAGCCCGGATGGGCATATGTATAAGCAAGTAGATGGGGTCGCTATGGGTTCTCCCCTAGGTGTCCTGTTTGCAAACTTCTACATGGGTACCATCGAGCAAAAAGTCTTAGTCGACATGAACTTGAAACCGGCCATATACTGCAGGTATGTTGACGACATTTTTACACAGGTACCTGATGTCAGACATCTGCAGGAGCTGAAGGAGGCATTTGAGCAGAGTTCCGTGCTGCGTTTCACTTACGAGACGGAAAAGGATGGGAAGCTGCCTTTTCTAGATGTAACAGTCATGGAAAAGGGCGGAGGTTTCCACACTGCAGTCTACACAAAGGAAACAAACATAGGAATGTGCCTAAATGCCAACAGCGACTGCCCTGACAGGTACAAGAGGAGTGTTGTTAACGCATACGTCGACCGTGCTCTCAGCCACAGCTCAGAATGGAAGCAAGTCGACGAAGAACTCTGTAGGGTAAGGCAGGTTCTAGTCAATAACGGCTTCTCCAATGGTTTCATCGAAGACATCATAAGAAGGAAAGTGAAAAGCCATGCAACCTCTGAAGAGACAACTAACACAACACCTATACCCCCTATTAGACTATTTTACAGGAACTTCTTTTCCACAGCTCATAAAACAGAGGAAAGGGTCCTGAAAGATATTGTTAATAGAAACGTTATCCCTACAGACAAAAATCAGAGGATACAACTGACGATTTACTATAAAACCAGAAAAACGGCCAGCCTACTCATGAGAAACTCTCCAGACACGAAACAGAACGCTTTAAAAGAGACTAACGTCGTCTATGCCTTCAAATGCCCACTTGGGGACTGTAAGCTCCAAAAAACCCAGTATATAGGCAAGACAACAACATCTCTTTCTAGGCGTTTAACGATGCATAAACAACAGGGCTCCATTAAGGAACATATAATCTCTTCCCATAACCAAACCATCGCCAGAGAAATCCTAGTAAACAACACAGAAATCATCGATAGATACAGCGATAGCAGGCGGCTTCACGTTTGCGAGGCACTACACATCAAGAAGTCAACACCAGCAATCAACAGCCAATTATTGCACAACTATATTCTACCCACCTCAAGACTCCGCTCCAATATAGAAGCATCAAGAAATATGGACCAATAGGCTTTCTACAAACACTTCTATTCAATATCCATTGTTTCGTGTTCTGTCTTGTGTTGATACTTTTAATACCCTATTAATATCCTCTAATGCCACATCATCCTTCCCACCTCACTCAAATGTAATGCCACATCACCCTTCCCACCTCACTCAAAAGTAGATATAAAATCAGGGAAATGCAAGTTCTAATCAGTTGTGTATTTGTGAAGTCTTTGAAAATGTAATAAGTTTTACGAAACGCGCCCGTGTCGCGTCAGACTAGAAATAAAAATGAATTTTGGAGAAGTGATTTTTGATTTACCTCCAACAGTGAAGCATAATGTACGAAAGATTGAGAAAATTCGTGTTAGAATTATTAATCTTACTTTTTCGGTCATATTTAATAAAATATATATATATATATATATATATATATATATATATATATATATATATATATATATATATATATATATATATATATATATATATATATATATATATATATATATATATATATATATATATATATATATATATATATATATATATATATATATATATATATATATATATATATATATATGTCGTACCTAGTAGCCAGAACGCACTTCTCAGCCTACTATGCAAGGTCCAATTTGCCTAATAAGCCAAGTTTTCATGAATTAATTGTTTTTCGACTACCGAACCTACCAAACCTAACCTAACCTAACTTTTTCGGCTCCCTAACCTAACCTAACCTTTAAAGATAGGTTTGGTTAGGTTAGGTAGGGTTGGTTAGGTTCGGTCATACATCTACGTTAATTTTAACTACAATAAAAAAATTGAAGTCATACATAATGAAATGGGTAGCTTTATCATTTCATTAGAAAAAATTAGAGAAAATACATTGATTCAGGAAAACTTGGCTTATTAGTCAAATCGGGCCTTGCATAGTAGGCCGAAAAGTGCATTCTGGCTACTAGGTACGACATATATATACATATATATATATATATATATATATATATATATATATATATATATATATGTATATATATATATGTATATATATATATGTATATATATATATATATATATATATATATATATATATATATATATATATATATATATATATATATATATGTATATATATATATATATATATATATATATATATATATATATATATATATATATATATATGTATATATATATATATATATATATATATATATATATATATATATATATATATATATATATATATATATATATATATATATATATATATATATATATATATATATATATATATATCAGCAACTTTTGGCAACCCACTTCTAAATCAATATGATGAGCTCCTCAGGTCAATATTCATGAAGGCGCTCAACCTAGATTTAGATGACAGTCAGTGGGACCAAGCAACACTACCAGTGAGATTTGGAGGGATAGGCATACGAAAGGCAACTGAGGTAGCACTTCCAGCATTCTTATCCTCATGCACAGCAGCCAACGAATTGGTAGGGCAGATCCTACCAGAGCGTATGAGAGAGACAGCAGGAACTCATGATCAAACGTTCATCGAAGCAGCCAGACAATGGGACACCATTGCTCACCCTCAACCCCGACCACAAGTCCCAAAAGACCACAAGCAGGCCCACTGGGATAGCCCCATAATGGAAAAGACTGTCACAGCAATGATTGACAACGCTAATGCTGAAAACAAAGCCCGCCTCCTAGCGGTAACAGCACTCCACGCCGGGGATTTTTTTATGTGCTGTGCCCAATGCAGCCCTGGGAACTCGCCTCAGTCATGACGCTCTTCGCATTGGAGTTGCCCTTCGCCTTGCCGCCCCCATCCTCACCGAACATAGGTGCATCTGCGGAACTAAGATGGCAGACCAATATGGTCGTCATGGTCTGGTATGTCGTAAATCACAGGGTAAAATTGCAAGACATGAAGAAGTCAACGACACCATCAAGAGAAGCCTCGCCACAGCCCGCTGCCCGGCACAAAGAGAACCACACTTATCCAGACCTAACGACCCTCAGAAGCGCCCAGATGGGGTCACCTTTCTACCTTGGAAGGATGGTAAGCAAGTGGTGTGGGACTACATGTGCGCTGCCACACTGGCCAGTACCTACCTCCACTACAGCACACGTGAAAGCGGTGGTGCTGCTTCTTTCAGGGAATCGAAAAAAATTATTAAATACAGAGGTCTAGCACACTGCTACAGCTTTGTTCCGATCGGCTCGGAGACCCTCGGTTCGTGGGGAAAATGTGCATTAAAGTTCCTGAAGGAATTGGAGGACAAATTGATAAGCGCTTCAAAAGACCAGAGAGCAAAAAGTTTCTTGTTCCAGCGCCTCAGTGTTGCGATTCAGACGGGAAATGCCTGTTGCGTCTTGGGCACTAGTCCAACTTCAGAGGAATTCGAAGAAGTGTTTGACTTGCAACAATGATCGAACCCGTCTGTAACATTCATCAATGTTTCCCATTGTCGTGTTTTTCAAGAGATCCATAACCTTTAAGCACCTTTTTGTATTATTATTTTTGTATCAACCCATGTATATCTTGTAACCATCAAATACACAATAAAGCACAAAAAATATAAAAGGAAGGGGTGGTAGGAGAAAAGCACACAGAAACTGTATTGGAGGGGATCTAAACATTCCGTCTAATGAGTTATGCATGGTTTCCTCCGAGGCTATGGGTCCCCCTTCTTCCAGCTAGAGGTGGTACTCCCTTCTATATATATATATTAAATACATATACATATATATATATATATATATATATATATATATATATATATATATATATATATATATATATATATATATATATATATATATATATATATATATATATATATATTATTAAATATGACCGAAAAAGTAAGATTAATAATTCTAACACGAATTTTCTCAATCTTTCGTACATTACGCTTCACTGTTGGAGGTAAATCAAAAATCACTTCTCCAAAATTCATTTTTATTTCTAGTCTGACGCGACACGGGCGCGTTTCGTAAAACTTATTACATTTTCAAAGACTTCACAAATACACAACTGATTAGAACTTACGTCTCTCTGATATTATATCTACATTTGAGTGAGGTGGGAAGGATGATGTGGCATTAACACAAGACAGAACAGGGGATATTAATAGGGTATTAAAAGTATCAACACAAGACAGAACAGAAACAATGGGTATTGAATAGAAGTGTTTGTAGAAAGCCAATTGGTCCATATTTCTTGATGCTTCTATATTGGAGCGGAGTCTTGAGGTGGGTAGAATATAGTTGTGCAATAATTGGCTGTTGATTGCTGGTGTTGACTTCTTGATGTGTAGTGCCTCGCAAACGTCGAGCCGCCTGCTATCGCTGTATCTATCGATGATTTCTGTGTTGTTTACTAGGATTTCTCTGGCGATGGTTTGGTTATGGGAAGAGATTATATGTTCCTTAATGGAGCCCTGTTGCTTATGCATCGTTAAACGCCTAGAAAGAGATGTTGTTGTCTTGCCTATATACTGGGTTTTTTGGAGCTTACAGTCCCCAAGTGGGCATTTGAAGGCATAGACGACGTTAGTCTCTTTTAAAGCGTTCTGTTTTGTGTCTGGAGAGTTTCTCATGAGTAGGCTGGCCGTTTTTCTGGTTTTATAGTAAATCGTCAGTTGTATCCTCTGATTTTTGTCTGTAGGGATAACGTTTCTATTAACAATATCTTTCAGGACCCTTTCCTCCGTTTTATGAGCTGTGGAAAAGAAGTTCCTGTAAAATAGTCTAATAGGGGGTATAGGTGTTGTGTTAGTTGTCTCTTCAGAGGTTGCATGGCTTTTCACTTTCCTTCTTATGATGTCTTCGATGAAACCATTGGAGAAGCCGTTATTGACTAGAACCTGCCTTACCCTACAGAGTTCTTCGTCGACTTGCTTCCATTCTGAGCTGTGGCTGAGAGCACGGTCGACGTATGCGTTAACAACACTAACGCATACGTCGACCGTGCTCTCAGCCACAGCTCAGAATGGAAGCAAGTCGACGAAGAACTCTGTAGGGTAAGGCAGGTTCTAGTCAATAACGGCTTCTCCAATGGTTTCATCGAAGACATCATAAGAAGGAAAGTGAAAAGCCATGCAACCTCTGAAGAGACAACTAACACAACACCTATACCCCCTATTAGACTATTTTACAGGAACTTCTTTTCCACAGCTCATAAAACGGAGGAAAGGGTCCTGAAAGATATTGTTAATAGAAACGTTATCCCTACAGACAAAAATCAGAGGATACAACTGACGATTTACTATAAAACCAGAAAAACGGCCAGCCTACTCATGAGAAACTCTCCAGACACAAAACAGAACGCTTTAAAAGAGACTAACGTCGTCTATGCCTTCAAATGCCCACTTGGGGACTGTAAGCTCCAAAAAACCCAGTATATAGGCAAGACAACAACATCTCTTTCTAGGCGTTTAACGATGCATAAGCAACAGGGCTCCATTAAGGAACATATAATCTCTTCCCATAACCAAACCATCGCCAGAGAAATCCTAGTAAACAACACAGAAATCATCGATAGATACAGCGATAGCAGGCGGCTCGACGTTTGCGAGGCACTACACATCAAGAAGTCAACACCAGCAATCAACAGCCAATTATTGCACAACTATATTCTACCCACCTCAAGACTCCGCTCCAATATAGAAGCATCAAGAAATATGGACCAATAGGCTTTCTACAAACACTTCTATTCAATACCCATTGTTTCTGTTCTGTCTTGTGTTGATACTTTTAATACCCTATTAATATCCCCTGTTCTGTCTTGTGTTAATGCCACATCATCCTTCCCACCTCACTCAAATGTAGATATAATATCAGAGAGACGTAAGTTCTAATCAGTTGTGTATTTGTGAAGTCTTTGAAAATGTAATAAGTTTTACGAAACGCGCCCGTGTCGCGTCAGACTAGAAATAAAAATGAAGTTTGGAGAAGTGATTTTTGATTTACCTCCAACAGTGAAGCGTAATGTACGAAAGATTGAGAAAATTCGTGTTAGAATTATTAATCTTACTTTTTCGGTCATATTTAATAATATATGTCTACAGGAAAGACTGCTACCAAAATATACTAATATATATATATATATATATATATATATATATATATATATATATATATATATATATATAGATATATATATATATATATATATATATATATATATATATATATATGTGTGTGTATATCACGAAAATAAACACGTGATTAAGAATGTGACAATGTCAGACCACGGAGGAAAAATGAAACAGGAAATTTCCTTAAGTACTTTCGTATATTAAATACATCTTCAGAAGGTCATTTTACAGATCGAGTGATGGGTATAAATAGGCAGGAAGGAGTGGTGAAGTAAGGTGAGGTACAATACTTGGAGAACGCAGAAGGCCCATTGGCCCATCAGATGCACCCAATTGGCACATCCGATGTAGCACAATGGCCCATCTGATACAGCAGACATACAAGCATAATATATAGGTAATTATAACATAAAGAAGTAAATATATACAATAAATTAGTGAGACAAATGTTTTTCAATGATTCTACTTAAATCGCCCTTTAGCTGATCTATTAGAAATGGATCTAAGTTATATAGACCACTGCTGTGTGTGTGTGTGTGTGTTGTACCTTGTAGCCAGAACACGCTTCTTGGCCTACTATGCACGACCCAATTTGCCTAATAAGCAAAGTTTTCCTGAATTTCAATATTTCTCAATTTTTTTTTCTTATGAAATGATAAAACAATCCATTTCATTATATATGAGGTATTTTTTTTTAATTTCAGTTACAACTTGAGGTTATCTTGAGATGATTTCGGGGCTTTTTTTTAGTGTCCCCGCAGCCCGGTCCTAGACCAGGCCTCCACCCCCAGGAAGCAGCCCGTGACAGCTGACTGACACCCAGGTACCTATTTTACTGCTAGGTTACAGGGGCATAGGGTGAAAGAAACTCTGCCCATTGTTTCTCGCCGGAGCCCGGGATCGAACCCGGGACCACGGGATCACAGTACAGTGTGCTGTCCGCTCGGATGACCGGCTCCCTAACGGACGGAGATATATGACCGAACCCAACCTACCCAACCTAACCTAACCAAACCTATCTTTCCCTAACCTAAACTAACATAACTAAATAAATTATTTATGTTCTTAATATAATATATTAAAAATATTTAAAATAAACCAACTGGAAACTTTTTATTGTAAATAAAGAAAATCACCCGGCCTATTAGGCAATTCGAACCTTGCATAGTAGGCCGAGAAGTGCGTTCTGGCTACTAGGTACAACATATGTATTTATATATATATATATATATATATATATATATATATATATATATATATATATATATATATATATATATATATATATATATATATATATATATATATATATATATATGTCGTACCTAGTAGCCAGAACTCACTTCTCAGCCTACTATTCAAGGCCCGATTTGCCTAATAAGCCAAGTTTTCCTGAATTAATATATTTACTATAATTTTTTTCTTATGAAATGATAAAGCAACCCTTTTCTCTATGTATGAGGTCAATTTTTTTTTATTGGAGTTAAAATTAACGTAGATATATGACCGAACCTAACCAACCCTACCTAACCTAACCTAACCTATATTTATAGGTAAGGTTAGGTTAGGTAGCCAAAAAAAGCTAGGTTAGGTTAGGTTAGTTAGGTTAGGTAGACGAAAAAACATTAATTCATGAAAACTTGGCTTATTAGGCAAATCGGGCCTTGAATAGTAGGCTGAGAAGTGCGTTCTGGCTATTAGGTACGACATATATATATATATATATATATTTATATATATATATATATATATATATATATATATATATATATATATATATAAATATAAATATATATATATATATATATATATATATATATATATATATATATATATATATATATATATATATATATATATATATATATATGTATGTAAATCACGAAAATAAACACGTGATTAAAAATGTGACAATGTCAGACCACGGAGGAAAAATGAAACAGGAATTTCTTTAAGTCCTTTCGTATATATTAATACATCTTCAGAAGGAGTGAATTACTCCTTCTGAAGATGTATTAATATACGGAAGTACTTAAGGAAATTCCTGTTTCATTTTTCCTCCGTGGTCTGACATTGTCATATATATATATATATATATATATATATATATATATATATATATATATATATATATATATATATATATATATATATATATTATTAAATATGACCGAAAAAGTAAGATTAATAATTCTAACACGAATTTTCTCAATCTTTCGTACATTATGCTTCACTGTTGGAGGTAAATCGAAAATCAATTCTCCAAAATTCATTTTTATTTCTAGTCTGACGCGACACGGGCGCGTTTCGTAAAACTTATTACATTTTCAAAGACTTCACAAATACACAACTGATTAGAACTTGCGTTTCCCTGATTTTATATCTACATTTGAGTGAGGTGGGAAGGGTGATGTGGCATTACATTTGAGTGAGGTGGGAAGGATGATGTGGCATTAACACAAGACAGAACACTAGAGGATATTAATAGGGTATTAAAAGTATCAACACAAGACAGAACAGAAACAATGGGTATTGAATAGAAGTGTTTGTAGAAAGCCTATTGGTCCATATTTCTTGATGCTTCTATATTGGAGCGGAGTCTTGAGGTGGGTAGAATATAGTTGTGCAATAATTGGCTGTTGATTGCTGGTGTTGACTTCTTGATGTGTAGTGCCTCGCAAACGTCAAGCCGCCTGCTATCGCTGTATCTATCGATGATTTCTGTGTTGTTTACTAGGATTTCTCTGGCGATGGTTTGGTTATGGGAAGAGATTATATGTTCCTTAATGGAGCCCTGTTGTTTATGCATCGTTAAACGCCTAGAAAGAGATGTTGTTGTCTTGCCTATATACTGGGTTTTTTGGAGCTTACAGTCCCCAAGTGGGCATTTGAAGGCATAGACGACGTTAGTCTCTTTTAAAGCGTTCTGTTTCGTGTCTGGAGAGTTTCTCATGAGTAGGCTGGCCGCTTTTCTGGTTTTATAGTAAATCGTCAGTTGTATCCTCTGATTTTTGTCTGTAGGGATAACGTTTCTATTAACAATATCTTTCAGGACCCTTTCCTCTGTTTTATGAGCTGTGGAAAAGAAGTTCCTGTAAAATAGTCTAATAGGGGGTATAGGTGTTGTGTTAGTTGTCTCTTCGGAGGTTGCATGGCTTTTCACTTTCCTTCTTATGATGTCTTCGATGAAACCATTGGAGAAGCCGTTATTGACTAGAACCTGCCTTACCCTACAGAGTTCTTCGTCGACTTGCTTCCATTCTGAGCTGTGGCTGAGAGCACGGTCGACGTATGCGTTAACAACACTCCTCTTGTACCTGTCAGGGCAGTCGCTGTTGGCATTTAGGCACATTCCTATGTTTGTTTCCTTTGTGTAGACTGCAGTGTGGAAACCTCCGCCCTTTTCCATGACTGTTACATCTAGAAAAGGCAGCTTCCCATCCTTTTCCGTCTCGTAAGTGAAACGCAGCACGGAACTCTGCTCAAATGCCTCCTTCAGCTCCTGCAGATGTCTGACATCAGGTACCTGTGTAAAGATGTCGTCAACATACCTGCAGTATATGGCCGGTTTCAAGTTCATGTCGACTAAGACTTTTTGCTCGATGGTACCCATGTAGAAGTTTGCAAACAGGACACCTAGGGGAGAACCCATGGCGACCCCATCTACTTGCTTATACATGTGCCCATCCGGGCTCAAGAAGGGTGCCTCTTTAGTACAAGCTTGGAGTAGTTTCCTCAGAATACTTTCTGGCATGTCAAGAGGAGTACAGGCTGGATCACGATACACTCTGTCGGCTATCATTCCGATTGTCTCGTCCACAGGTACGTTGGTAAACAGCGATTCTACGTCCAACGAGGCTCTTATCCCTGTGGCCCGTGCGCCCCGCAGTAAGTCCACAAATTCCTTTGGAGACTTCAGGCTGAAGGCGCAAGGAACATAAGGAGTCAGCAGGCCGTTGAGTCGCTTCGCCAATCTGTACGTGGGTGTGGGTATCTGGCTAATGATTGGCCGAAGTGGGTTTCCAGGCTTGTGCGTCTTGACATTTCCATACGCATA
The DNA here is from genome assembly GCF_040958095.1 of Procambarus clarkii. Lineage (NCBI taxonomy): Eukaryota > Metazoa > Arthropoda > Malacostraca > Decapoda > Cambaridae > Procambarus > Procambarus clarkii. The sequence continues at coordinate 13,933,636 of NC_091233.1, forward strand.
TCCAGGTTTATATTCCCCAATGATCTTTGGCAGGTGGAGTCCGGATTTCTTGGCGTTCACAGTTTCGATCAGTTTGTTGACCTTTGCTTTTAATTCGGCTGTAGTGTCCTTCGTTTCCCTTTGGAACTTAGTTTGGTCAGAGAGTATGATGTTCATTTTCGCCAGATATTCGTTTTTTTTAAGAATGACATATATTGGCGACTTGTCACCTCTCCTGACAACTATCTCCTTGTTCTCACGAAGGCTTTTAGCTGCCGCTCTAAGCTCGGGGGACAGTATGGTGCTTCTGTAGTTGCCTCGATTCTTTCCTCCTTCTGCAATAAGTTCTGCTTGTAAGGTATCTTTGGTAGTGACCTTCTTTTGTGTCTCGAGGTCGAATATGGAAATGTCAAGACGCACAAGCCTGGAAACCCACTTCGGCCAATCATTAGCCAGATACCCACACCCACGTACAGATTGGCGAAGCGACTCAACGGCCTGCTGACTCCTTATGTTCCTTGCGCCTTCAGCCTGAAGTCTCCAAAGGAATTTGTGGACTTACTGCGGGGCGCACGGGCCACAGGGATAAGAGCCTCGTTGGACGTAGAATCGCTGTTTACCAACGTACCTGTGGACGAGACAATCGGAATGATAGCCGACAGAGTGTATCGTGATCCAGCCTGTACTCCTCTTGACATGCCAGAAAGTATTCTGAGGAAACTACTCCAAGCTTGTACTAAAGAGGCACCCTTCTTGAGCCCGGATGGGCACATGTATAAGCAAGTAGATGGGGTCGCCATGGGTTCTCCCCTAGGTGTCCTGTTTGCAAACTTCTACATGGGTACCATCGAGCAAAAAGTCTTAGTCGACATGAACTTGAAACCGGCCATATACTGCAGGTATGTTGACGACATTTTTACACAGGTACCTGATGTCAGACATCTGCAGGAGCTGAAGGAGGCATTTGAGCAGAGTTCCGTGCTGCGTTTCACTTACGAGACGGAAAAGGATGGGAAGCTGCCTTTTCTAGATGTAACAGTCATGGAAAAGGGCGGAGGTTTCCACACTGCAGTCTACACAAAGGAAACAAACATAGGAATGTGCCTAAATGCCAACAGCGACTGCCCTGACAGGTACAAGAGGAGTGTTGTTAACGCATACGTCGACCGTGCTCTCAGCCACAGCTCAGAATGGAAGCAAGTCGACGAAGAACTCTGTAGGGTAAGGCAGGTTCTAGTCAATAACGGCTTCTCCAATGGTTTCATCGAAGACATCATAAGAAGGAAAGTGAAAAGCCATGCAACCTCCGAAGAGACAACTAACACAACACCTATACCCCCTATTAGACTATTTTACAGGAACTTCTTTTCCACAGCTCATAAAACAGAGGAAAGGGTCCTGAAAGATATTGTTAATAGAAACGTTATCCCTACAGACAAAAATCAGAGGATACAACTGACGATTTACTATAAAACCAGAAAAACGGCCAGCCTACTCATGAGAAACTCTCCAGACACGAAACAGAACGCTTTAAAAGAGACTAACGTCGTCTATGCCTTCAAATGCCCACTTGGGGACTGTAAGCTCCAAAAAACCCAGTATATAGGCAAGACAACAACATCTCTTTCTAGGCGTTTAACGATGCATAAACAACAGGGCTCCATTAAGGAACATATAATCTCTTCCCATAACCAAACCATCGCCAGAGAAATCCTAGTAAACAACACAGAAATCATCGATAGATACAGCCATAGCAGGCGGCTTGACGTTTGCGAGGCACTACACATCAAGAAGTCAACACCAGCAATCAACAGCCAATTATTGCACAACTATATTCTACCCACCTCAAGACTCCGCTCCAATATAGAAGCATCAAGAAATATGGACCAATAGGCTTTCTACAAACACTTCTATTCAATACCCATTGTTTCTGTTCTGTCTTGTGTTGATACTTTTAATACCCTATTAATATCCTCTAGTGTTCTGTCTTGTGTTAATGCCACATCATCCTTCCCACCTCACTCAAATGTAATGCCACATCACCCTTCCCACCTCACTCAAATGTAGATATAAAATCAGGGAAACGCAAGTTCTAATCAGTTGTGTATTTGTGAAGTCTTTGAAAATGTAATAAGTTTTACGAAACGCGCCCGTGTCGCGTCAGACTAGAAATAAAAATGAATTTTGGAGAATTGATTTTCGATTTACCTCCAACAGTGAAGCATAATGTACGAAAGATTGAGAAAATTCGTGTTAGAATTATTAATCTTACTTTTTCGGTCATATTTAATAATATATGTCTACAGGAAAGACTGCTACCAAAATATACTAATATATATATATATATATATATATATATATATATATATATATATATATATATATATGCGAACAAGCCTGAATGGTCCCCAGGACAATATGCAACTGAAAACTCACACCCCAGGAGTGACTCGAACCCATACTCCCAGAAGCAACGCAACTGGTATGTACAAGACGCCTTAATCCACTTGACCATCACGACCGGACATAATGAGGTGATAGCCTAAGCTATTTGAACCACCCCACCGCCGGCACTCGGATAGTAATCTTGGGCATAGCATTTTACCAAATCACCTCATTCTTTGGGGCACACGTGAGGAACACAAATGCGAACAAGCCTGAATGGTCCCCAGGACAATATGCAACTGAAAACTCACACCCCAGGAGTGACTCGAACCCATACTCCCAGAAGCAACGCAACTGGTATGTACAAGACGCCTTAATCCACTTGACCATCACGACCGGACATAATGAGGTGATAGCCTAAGCTATTTGAACCACCCCACCGCCGGCACTCGGATAGTAATCTTGGGCATAGCATTTTACCAAATCACCTCATTCTTTGGGGCACACGTGAGGAACACAAATGCCCAGGGTACTCTCCCAGGAAGGTCTGTGTGGCTTTGCCTCTCTCTAGCCACAACGTTAATAGTTGCCACCATTCAGGCACCGATACTGATCGGATGGCTAAGGGTACACTTTTATGTAAGTCTGTGCTGTCTTTACCACTCTCCAGGCAATAAGAACTGCTATAGAGAACGTAGTGTTGCCTAGGTGGTACTATGATAACCTTCGTGTATGCTCATAGAGAAATATCATAAATGGAGGCACACTTAAACACAGTGATAAAATGTGTGAATTTACTGATGCAAATTACATGAACACACACACAATCACAAGTAATACATGATTATGGAAATATGGATAATAAGTCTGGAGATCGTCAGCCTCTTCTTCCACGACATCCAACACTCCTTCAACTGGGCAGAAAGACAGGAGTCCCACACTCTTACAGGAGGGCCTCTTCACCACGTCGGCGCCTCTTCTTCACTGTCCTGCCATCCATACACACTGTCCTCTCTGACTGTCCTGGACACAAGCTGTCTTGCAGCCTATTCTACTACTAAAGTATTAATGTCCTATTGCCACATGCATAAGTAAATATCGTGGACTAACTAGCCTACTCACACAAGGGGTAATGGGAGGGAAAATGATCTACCTTACATTCCTGGCTCACGACGCCTGTCCCTCGATGGTGTGAGGTTCCCACGCTTCCTTGGGTCGATCCTTGACGATCCAGGACGTTCCACAGGTCCTCAGGTGTCGTGGAGCCTTCGCGTCGTCGCCGTTCCAATCCCTGAGATTCAGCTACCCCAATCTTAGTTCATCGATAGGCGCTGAGCTAATCACTATTTTCCCACACTCGCCCCTTCCACAAGGCGTTGATCCTCGTCCTAGGAACGGTGTCGTCCCTCCAAAACCCCTTAGTGGATGTGACCCGGTCACAGCTAGGCCTGCCTGCCGCACCTTCCAGACCTCAACGTCCAGCGGCGCCGCCCAGAGTCGTCGCCGACTATTTTCCAAGTTTGGCACTCCTTTGCTCAATGAACTTGGTTCCTTTTTGCTTCCCAGAAGCGCAGGGTCTCCAATAACTTATGGTGGGCTGCGATGGCTAGTTTGATCCACTGAATAAGGCTTGTAGAGCCTCTAATCCTTGAGAGCAGACCGAGGTGCGTCTTGTCGCTTCCAAGGTCGGGTCAACTCTGACGTTGGCGCCTCCCGGGGCACTCGGTGACGTCACGGCGGGCCCTGATTGGTCGCCCGCGACCTAAGTCGGCCAATCCGCGATCGGCTAGTGTCCCTTCCAAAAGGTCATATCTGCATTAGGGGATACTCTTTCATTTTATAACAGGGCGCCAATTTCCCTTTATTTACAACTTATAATGTAACTTCCTTTCCTTTACTGGCAGCCGGTCTGGTCGCCACATATATCATTAGACTCCCTGAACCTCAGAGAATCAGTAGGGAGAGCTGATATGACTCTTTAAGCCGGCAAACGAAAGAAATAGGAGAGGGCACCGTAACATACCCCTCCCCTTAAAATAAGAGTCATATCGGAAGAGCAGCACTCAAGAGGGCAACCTATACTCTTGCTCCCTTCGTTCCTGAAGTGTCACTCCTCCAGTTTGTGACGTGGCTCGTACCACCTTGCCAGTCACTTGCCTCATTATATCTCCACCTCGCATAGGAACGGGTGTGATGGGTGTTTCCTGAACACCTATAAGAAATCCTCTCTCCGTGGCCACGAGTGCACTCCCACGGCTCGTTACCACTGTAAGATTCAGTGCATGCAGCGCCTCCACCGTGTCGTGCACTCCGAGATAGTCTTGCACTTCCACTGCGTCCTACAGGTACTCCATGTTTCCTCTCATGATCTCCTCTTCGCCAATTTTCTCTCTTCTCTGTTCCTCTTCTCCCATAGGTGCGTTGTCTCCTCACAGTGGCACTTGTAACCTGTACTCCATCCAGCAACTTCCTCTCTTCCACACTAGGCTTTTGCGATGGCCCAATGCCCCTCTGGTTAGACTGGCGCCTACCCTGGGTGTACCTATTCTCTGCTTTCTTCGTATTGCCTTTCCTATACCATTCGCTCCTTCGTTCCCGACGAACATCTTCACTCCTCCATAAGATTCTCTTCCCTGCAGACGTCTTCTTCGGTTCGTGGTTGTGCTCATCCACCTCCCTGTGGCTCACCTCACCACGGTGGTTCATCTTGCACCTATCACTATTCATCTGGCCGGCATAGGGTGCACTGCGTCGTGGCTCCTCCACTCTGCCCCTCACTGCCGTTCGCCCATCCACTGAGCTTACTTTATTCACGTTTCTGTGTGGAGGGAGTGCGGTCTGCAGCCTCTTCACCGCCCCAGGCATTTGTACAGCTGCTCCTTGCCACTCCTCCACACGCATCATCAGGCTTAGTCAGAGGTCCTCGTCGGGGTTTTCCACGACCTCCGACGACCTCTCCGCACTCTCGCCCTCGTTGTCGTCGTCACTGGCGACGTTTCCCCTGGCGAAGTCGGCTTCCTCACTACCATCTGGAACGACCGATACCTCACCTGGCAGGGTTGTACCGCTGCTTGCAACATAGGCACTCCTGGCCCAATCGGGTTGTATCCTGCCTCCTCCGAGGTCATTACCCAGCACCATCTGTACATGCTCTAGGGGTAACTTAGGGGTTACAGCTACTATAGCTTTCTCGACTCCGCAGTCGGCAATCAGCTGTATTTCGTGAAGTGGCAACCTGTATTCCTCCCCCACACTGCGTATCCTCACCACTCCCACAGGTGAATCATTAAATTCCTTGGGGAGAATACTCCTGGTTACCATACTTATGTCAGCACCCGTATCTCGAAGAACGGCAACCTTCACTGGGTCTGACTTTCCAAACTTCACGTTGGCCCCGAAAACGAAGGGATGTTCACCCAACTTCATTTCCCAACCATTCACGTTGGGTCCACTATAATATAGGGTGTGAGCAAACACTCTCTCCTCTTCCAACATTAGTCCTATATTCCTATGGTGCTCCTCACACTCGCGGGCATAATGTCCTCTCACACCACAGTTGAAGCACCGGCTGCCTCCCCTGGGCGGCCACACGCCAGTCCCCCTGGCAGTACCACTTGCAGACGTTCCCTGGGTCCTCCTTGGACTCCCTGTCGTCGTGTCCGGAACTGCAGCACTTGCTCCCGAGCTCGGTCCACTGCTCACAGCTTGGGGCTTCCTCCCCGCGTCTCTTGAGCTCTTGAACCGGTTTACTTCATCGGGCACACTACTCTTGGGAGAGTCCCCACCTGTCCTCGCTCCTCCTGAAATCTTAAGGTTCCCTCCCGACCTGGGGTAAGGCGAGTGTCTGGGCGGCCCCTCCCTCCTGAGATGTAGTGCCTCCTCCAGCATGTCGGCTCGGTCCGCTGCAGCCTTCAGGTCCTTAATACTGTTGTAATCCACAAGTTAGTAGGAATTATTAGCTAGAGGATTATTACTACAACACTTAACGAATGATGATTGGAAGTACATGTAAGTAGACAGACTATGGATCACATATCTAAGAAAGGTCAATGGATTAAGACCGAAGCTGTTTAGCCAAATGATTAATTCCTGGAAAGAGGAATTATTCTTCGTCAGGCTTCTAGGAACAAGATTACCTCTCTAGGGATAAGGTTAATCGGATTATACCTTCCTTGAGAGGTGTGGTGAAATGGTTGAGGGAGATGGCTGACTGGAGTCAGTCTGATTGTGGAAGTTGAACGAGCAAGTCCTTTTGGATCCCCGGTTGTGGCAGCAGCGAAGTGTAGCAGACAGCTATGCGAGAGCCTGTTGTGATCTTAGTGACCAAGTTAAGTCTGCAGTATGTGAGTATTGAATGTAAGACTAACCGGGTGTGGAGCGTTGTAGTAATCATTCCGTATTAGGGACTTAGGCGGAAGTTACGAGTGTGGGTGGTGATCGCGGAGGTCAAGTGGTCTATGGGTATTGGAAGTGTATTGACCTAATAGAGTATGTTAATTAATATAGTATTATTTGTCAGAGTCTATTCTTTGTAATTAAATGACAAAATCCGACGGCCTTTAAAACCTTCGATATGTCCCTTCATAGTGTTCCTGGTTTGGTTGGTGAGGGAATGTTAGGGAATTGGTAGACGACATATTTGGTGGCAGCGCAAACAGGTTTGGAACACTGTGCGAGATGAAGAAAGTGTGGTTCTGGTTTAGTTGGTGAGGGAATGTTCGGGAAATGGTAGACGTCGGGTTGTGGTGAGAATGGTGGTTACTAGACGGAGGAAAGAAGGGTCAGGTGAGACCAGGGCAGAGGTGTTAGTTAATTAAAGGGACTAGGCCATTGTGGGGCACATGTGGGGTTTATTTCTTTCTTTCCAGATTCCCGCAACGAGAGACGGCTAAGAGGCAAGTCTGGACCACTGAAGCATCGCGATCCAAAACAAGCGCAGTGTTCGTAGTGCGGATTATACAGTGTTGCGAGGTAAACTAGCGCGGGTGAACGTGGGCCATGTGCGGGCCAAGCGATGGGTGGGCCAAGCGAGCCGCACCTTGGAGCTTGTTTTATATCGTTGGTAAGGCGGAAATAGTGAGAAACCGTTGCTAAGGTGAAATTAATCGTGTAAACTACGTAATTTAAAGTTAATTAAATTTCATATAACGTGTAAATCGAATATTTTAAGGATAATGAAATATTACCTAAAGTACTGTGCGAGTTCCGGCGTTGTCAGGTGTAGATACAGAAAATAGGCGCAGTGAATTATGGACGCCTTGGCATAGCGAGCGACGCGTAATTTGACGTCTGGGGTTCGCCGTCTACTGTACCCTGGAGAGGGCCATGGAGATTTTTTTGTGGGTGCAGGTAGCATTATGGAGAGTGTTACCGTGGGACACGGGGAGCGTGTCCCGTTGGTGGGGGTGTGTGGCGCCGGGAGTAGTGCATGGTTGTGTATTGGCGTTTGTACGCCGGGGTGTGTAGTGTAATGCATGTGGTGTGTAGTGTAATGCATGTGTAGTGGCTTATTAGACGCCAGCGTAATGCATAGTATTTACTGTAGTGAAATGTGCATGTTTTCACTGTGGATATCATGGATGTAGTATAGTGCATGACATTGTTGGCATTGTAGCGCCAAGGTGTAGCATGTGTAGCATAACTGGTTGTTGTAACACCGGGTGTATTGTAGACATTAGCGTTGAAGTATGTTAACGCAGGTTGTAGTGTGTGGCGGGTGGCCACTACACAAGAAATTATGCCTGACGAGTGTTGGTCAGGTAATTAATGGATTACGAGAGAAAAGGGAGTGTGTGTGGCGTCTGGTTACTTATTGGTGGTGTTATTGGTGGTGACGTCTCGTGGTGTTTTGATGCGCTCTGGCGCAAGGCATATGCCTGTGGTGGTAATGGTGTTGGGGACGCCGAGTGTTGTGTTGATGGCGTTGGGGACGCCGAGTGTTGTGTTGAGGGCGTTGGGGACGCCGTGTGTTGTGTTGAGAGCGTTGGGGACGCCGAGTGTTGTGTTGAGGGCGTTGGGGACGCCGTGTGTTGTGTTGAGGGCGTTGGGGACGCCGTGTGTGTTGTGTTGAGGGCGTTGGGGACGCCGAGTGTTGTGTTGAGGGCGTGGGGACGCCGTGTGTTGTGTTGAGGGCGTTGGGGACGCCGTGTGTTGTGTTGAGGGCGTTGGGGACGCCGAGTGTTGTGTTGAGGGCGTGGGGACGCCGTGTGTTGTGTTGAGGGCGTTGGGGACGCCGTGTGTTGTGTTGAGGGCGTTGGGGACGCCGGGTGTTGTGTTGAGGGCGTTGGGGACGCCGTGTGTTGTGTTGATGGCGTTGGGGACGCCGTGTGTTGTGTTGATGGCGTTGGGGACGCCGTGTGTTGTGTTGAGGGCGTTGGGGACGCCATTGGGTGGTGTAGTGTAGTGGCGTTTGGACGCCTGGTATGGAGTGTGGTGTTGTGGAGTATATGGTGGCGCAGGGGCGCCATGTAGTGGTCGGTAAGGTGAGTATTGGCGAAGCAAGGTCGGTGCGTTAGGACGCAGGAAGTGGTTGTAGGGATGTATGGCGTTATATTGAGGTCATCAGTGGTTGGGATGACCAGTGGTAATGGTGTGTCGGAGTGGGTAAGTCTTATGGATAAGATGAAATGTGGATAATTGCAGGAGTTGGTGGCTGCAGTAGGCGAGTCAAGTCGATATCTCTAGCAAGACTCATAAAAGACTAATAAAAATTCATTATTTTCATTAAAATTTTCATTAATTGAGTCGGAGTGGGTAAGTATTATGGATAAGATTATAATGTAGAATTTCAAAATTTCAGGTGTTGGTGGTTGCAGTGAGCGAGCCAAGTAGATATACTAATTTCTCATTAATTAAGTTGTTACAGAAATCTCGCTAGAAGCGAGCCAGTGGCAGTATGATGCTTTAGTGACATTAGTTGTGAAATTATTTAATGAGGTATTTATTGTGATAATGTATGTGTATGTATACACTGTATATTACCTCATCGGCACCATTACTGAGTGTTAGGCTTGAGAAGGTCCCCCGGGATCATGTCACAGAGCTTCAGGTAGAGTAGAAGGGAAGCTATGAGGCTACACTCAGTTATTCTAGAAAAAAAAGGGGGGTGGAAGTGAAGCCAACGTGACGTTATAGGCGAAATTCGCCCCCTGACATCAAAGCAGGGATAAGGGCCAGCTGCAATGGTTTTGCAGCTGCGCTCAGGCTATATACGGGGAGAGAGTAAGGAGCCGAGGGGGTTATGTAATAATGGGATCGAGCCAGGGGGCTCTGAGGGAATATTTTGCAGGTACAGCGGTCGGGAAGGTGTGAATACAGGTGGACACACTCTGGGCGGATGGGCCTAGTCCAGAGAGCTGTGAGGGATCTACAGCGTTCTGGGATTGGTGCCCTGGAACGAGACGTCAGCACAGACCCAAGGGGACATGACCCTGGGGGTAGGAATCTCCGTTGCTCTGGAGGCCAGGATCACGTTAGCTCAGAGCAACGATGGGACATTGACAACATTCACCAGGCTGGACAGCCTGGGTTTTGTCTGGGTCATGGAGGATCTATGACCTAGCAACCATGGGACACGAAGACAAGAGAGGTGATGCTGCCAATTGTGGAGGAGGCCAGTGAAACATTGTGTGATCATTGTAAGCCTTATGTCAACAGTACAGGGCAAGATGTTAAATTATTATTAACTTATTACTAAGGATGAAGAACCTTAGATATATATGTGTTTTGTATATATTAATGACTAGTGTCATTTCTGTTTAAGTGCCAGCATTCTGGTCCATGTAATTTTATGTTAATGTTTGTATGTAATTATATGTCAGCAGTTTAGGTATATGTGCATTGTTGGAGATGGGAAAAATTATTACAGACTATTTTACCTGTGCTATGATGTGAATATAATGTATATGTTGGAGAAGTGTTGTGAGTTATGTCGGGGAAAATTTTAATTTATTTCATTGTGTGTATGATGAACTTATTGGATGATTTTTTAGTTGTACACATATGGTGGGTGCATCCTCCAGGTCCTTACACTAATGGAACCATTGCAATGATGCATATGGGGACATATGCGTGTTTAAGGAGGGGAGTGGTGTTGTAATCCACAAGTTAGTAGGAATTATTAGCTAGAGGATTATTACTACAACACTTAACGAATGATGATTGGAAGTACATGTAAGTAGACAGACTATGGATCACATATCTAAGAAAGGTCAATGGATTAAGACCGAAGCTGTTTAGCCAAATGATTAATTCCTGGAAAGAGGAATTATTCTTCGTCAGGCTTCTAGGAACAAGATTACCTCTCTAGGGATAAGGTTAATCGGATTATACCTTCCTTGAGAGGTGTGGTGAAATGGTTGAGGGAGATGGCTGACTGGAGTCAGTCTGATTGTGGAAGTTGAACGAGCAAGTCCTTTTGGATCCCCGGTTGTGGCAGCAGCGAAGTGTAGCAGACAGCTATGCGAGAGCCTGTTGTGATCTTAGTGACCAAGTTAAGTCTGCAGTATGTGAGTATTGAATGTAAGACTAACCGGGTGTGGAGCGTTGTAGTAATCATTCCGTATTAGGGACTTAGGCGGAAGTTACGAGTGTGGGTGGTGATCGCGGAGGTCAAGTGGTCTATGGGTATTGGAAGTGTATTGACCTAATAGAGTATGTTAATTAATATAGTATTATTTGTCAGAGTCTATTCTTTGTAATTAAATGACAAAATCCGACGGCCTTTAAATACCTTCCGTATGTTCATTCATTGTGTTCCAGTACAAACCTAGTGGTACGCCTCAAGGGTCTGGTGTGTGTAGGAGTATAGGTGGTAGTAACGGTTGCTGAGGCAAGGTGTTATGTGTTGTGTAATCGCTGTGTTCGGAATGAACCGGGGTTCAGCGTCACGACAATACCTGCTTCTCTCACCCTTACTCGCAACTCAGGATGGAGCACTGACATAAACTTTTCCATCACTATCAGTCGTTTGATATCATCCACCGACTCCGCTTCCTCCGCCTTCAACCATCGTAGGAATTTCCGTTCCATATCCCTGGCGGTCTCGGCGTAAGTCTTTCCCGACGCTCTTGTACACTCTCTGAACCGCTTTCGGTACATCTCCGGTGTCAGCCGGAATGAGTGGAGCACCGCACTCTTAATCGCGTCGTAACTAGTACACTCCTCTAGGTCCAGCATGTTATAGGCTTCCCGGGCCTCACCAGTCAACCTGCCCTGGACCAGAGCAGCCCAATCATCTTCCGGCCACTCCTTCAGAGTTGCTATCCGTTCAAAGTGTTCGAAGAACGCCTCAGCTTCTTGTGGTTCGAACGTAGGTAAGTCACGTTCCCTTACCTTGAGGTCATCCCGCCGTGCAGGTAGTGAGGGCAGACCACGCTCAACGCGACGCAATTCGACTTCTTTCTTTGCCTTTATCTCCTCCACTCGCAGTTGTCTCTCTCCTTCTTCCCGCTGCAGCCGAGCTTCTCGCTCCTCTCGCTGCAGCTCAGCTGCCCGTTCCTCTCGCTGCAGCTCAGCTGCACGTTCCTCTCGCTGCAGCTGCAGCCGTGCTTCTCTCTCCTCTCGTCGCAGCTGGGCTTCCAGTTGCATCTTCATTTGTTCCAGTTGCAGGCTCCTCTTACTACAGCTGGACCTTCCACTGCTCCCATGTTCACTGTGAATTCCCTCCACACTGGTAGGCGCTTGGGGTGGCTCTAGTCGTGACGGTTCACCTTGCGACGGCTCTCCTCGGGACGGCTCCTCTTGAGATGGCTCCTCTCCCGTCGCCTCCTCTCGAGCTGTGAGCTGTGCCATGATCTCTATCCTTCGCTCCGCTACCTTAGTCGTCCTCAACCTGATCCCAAAGTGGTTTGCCACTTGTTGGAGCTGGGCCTTGGTACACTCTTCCAAAATTCTCACGTCCCTTGTGTCAATAAATTTCTTTACTTTGTCCTCCTCCATCTCTATATCATTGAGCATACACGACAGCACAGACAAGTTAGTTGGCACTAATTTCACCGTTTCAGTCCCTTAGCTGGTTGAGTAACAGTACCACTGAATTCACTGGCCACACTGTATTAGTACCCTGGCAACACTTGTCTTGAAATTTGGGCCACACTGTAGCTTGATCCACGCTTCCTGGTGAAGTTCCCAGTTCTTGGCTACTGGGGTTCGAATCCTGGCAAGGTCGCCAGTTCCCTGTCACGTGGTGGGTGGGCCGGGGCTCTGCTAGCACTCGGCTGCTAGGGGCTCAAAAGGCCCAAATACTCAGCCCCTCCGACTCCCTGGATTCACCGGAGTCTCCTTGGTCACACAAGAGATGACCAACAATGCCCACCTCCGCAGGTCTTTGCTTCCACCACAAAAAGGGGGTGCCACTGATTCACCCTGGAAGCCCTTCAGTCAAACACGGGGAAACTGCTGTTAACAGTTCCGGCCTAGACCCGTGGAGGAGTGAAGGAAGACTCAGGCTTACCTTATAACAATAAACTCCCTGAGTCTTGCCTGCCAGACAATAAGGTTGTGGGAACTCTTTTCCCACCTGTTCTCTCTATCTTCTTCTTAACAAGGTCGCCAGCTGGGTTTTTATATCTGCACCCCAGCAATGCAGTTCAGTGGGTGTATTTATATATTGTTTGTAGCCAGAAGATTGCTACTCCCGTAGATCTGCTACTAGACTGTTGGCCCAGGGTACTCTCCCAGGAAGGTCTGTGTGGCTTTGCCTCTCTCTAGCCACTACGTTAATAGTTGCCACCATTCAGGCACCGATACTGATCGGATGGCTAAGGGTACACTTTTATGTAAGTCTGTGCTGTCTTTACCACTCTCCAGGCAATAAGAACTGCTATAGAGAACGTAGTGTTGCCTAGGTGGTACTATGATAACAATCGTGTATGCTCATAGAGAAATATCATAAATGGAGGCACACTTAAACACAGTAATAAAATGTGTGAATTTACTGATGCAAATTACATGAACACACACACAATCACAAGTAATACATGAATATTGAAATATGGATAATAAGTCTGGAGATCGTCAGCCTCTTCTTCCACGACATCCAACACTCCTTCAACTGGGCAGAAAGACAGGAGTCCCACACTCTTACAGGAGGGCCTCTTCACCACGTCGGCGCCTCTTCTTCATTGTCCTGCCATCCATACACACTGTCCTCTCTGACGGTCCTGGACACAAGCTGTCTTGCAGCCTATTCTACTACTAAAGTATTAATGTCCTATTGCCACATACATAAGTAAATATTGTGGCCTAACTAGCCTACTCACACATGGGGTAATGGGAGGGAAAATGATCTACCTTACATTCCTGGCTCACGACGCCTGTCCCTTGGTGGTGTGAGGTTCCCACGCTTCCTTGGGTCGATCCTTGACGATCCAGGACGTTCCACAGGTCCTCAGGTGTCGTGGAGCCTTCGCGTCGTCGCCGTTCCAATCTCTGAGATTCAGCTACCCCAATCTTGGTTCATCGATAGGCGCTGAGCTAATCACTATTTTCCCACACTCGCCTCTTCCACAAGGCGTTGATCCTCGTCCTAGGAACGGTGTCGTCCCTCCAAAACCCCTCAGTGGATGTGACCCGGTCACAGCTAGGCCTGCCCGCCGCACCTTCCAGACCTCAACGTCCAGCGGCGCCGCCCAGCGTCGTCGCCGACTATTTTCCAAGTTTGGCACTCCTTTGCTCAATGAACTTGGTTCCTTTTTGCCTCCCAGAAGCGCAGGGTCTCCAATAACTTATGGTGGGCTGCGATGGCTAGTTTGATCCACTGAATAAGGCTTGAAGAGCCTCTAATCCTTGAGAGCAGACCGAGGTGCGTCCTGTCGCTTCCAAGGTCGGGTCAACTCTGACGTTGGCGCCGCCCGGGGCACTCGGTGACGTCACGGCGGGCCCTGATTGGTCGCTCGCAATCTAAGTCGGCCAATCCGCGATCGGCTAGTGTCCCTTCCAAAAGGTTATATTTGTATTAGGGGATACTCTTTCATTTTATAACAGGGCGCCAATTTCCCTTTATTTACAACTTTTAATGTAACTTCCTTCCCTTTACTGGCAGCCGGTCTGGTCGCCACATATATCATGAGACTCCCTGAACCTCAGAGAATCAGTAGGGAGAGCTGATATAACTCTTTAAGCAGGCAAACGAAAGAAATAGGAGAGGGCACCGTAACAATATATATATATATATATATATATATATATATATATATATATATATATATATATATATATATATATATATATATATATATATATATTTATATATATATATATATATATATATATATATATATATATATATATATATATATATATATATTTTATATATATATTTTATATATATATATATATATATATATATATATATATATATATATATATATATTTTATATATATATTTTATATATATATATATATATATATATATATATATATATATATATATATATATATATATGTATATATATATAGTATATATATATATATATATATATATATATATATATATATATATATATATATATGTCGTACCTAGTAGCCAAAACGCACTTCTCAGCCTACTATACAAGGCCCAATTTGCCTAATAAGCCAAGTTTTGATGAAATAATTGTTTTTCGACTACCTAACCTACCTAACCTAACCTAACCTAACTTTTTCGGCTACCTAACCTAACCTAACCTATAAAGATAGGTTAGGTTAGGTAGGGTTGGTTAGGTTCGGTCATATATCTACGTTAATTTTAACTCCAATAAAAAAAAATTGACCTCATTTTGGTCAATTGACCTAGTAGCCAGAAGTGCGTTCTGGCTACTAGGTACGACATATATATATGTCGTACCTAGTAGCCAGAACGCACTTCTCAGCCTACTATGCAAGGCCCGATTTGCCTAATTAGCCAAGTTTTCCTGAATTAATATATTTTCTCTAATTTTTTTCTTATGAAATGATAAAGCTACCCATTTCATTATGAATGAGGTCAATTTTTTTTTATTGGAGTTAAAATTAACGTAGATATATGACCGAACCTAACCAACCCTACCTAACCTAACCTAACCTATCTTTATAGGTTAGGTTAGGTAGCCGAAAAAGTTAGGCTAGGTTAGGTTAGGTAGGTTAGGTAGTCGAAAAACAATTATTTCATCAAAACTTGGCTTATTAGGCAAATTGGGCCTTGTATAGTAGGCTGAGAAGTGAGTTCTGGCTACTAGGTACGACATACATATATATATATATATACATATATACATATATATATACATATATACATACATACATATATATATATATATATACATATATACATATATACATATATACATATATATATATATATATATATATATATATATATATATATATATATATATATATATATATATATATATATATATATATATATATATTGTGACGGTGTTTCCCCCCTTATATTTCTCCCATGCCTGCAGTAAGAGTCATGTCCACTTTACCCGAGTGTTCTCTACGTAGCAGGCATCAGTTTGGTATATGTGGGAGAGTGGAGTGTTCTCGGAGTGCCGAGAAATTTATAAAACAAGAGTATTTTGGCCTGTGGTTTATGCCCTTTAGGAAGCCAAGATGGCGCTGGCTCTCCTGTTTCCCTGCCAAAACTGTGTGACGTCAGTGAGACTGGGATGGTCACCGACAGCAATGTGGCACAGGGAGCCAATGAAAACCTTCCGTGGCGAATGTGACGTCACGAAGGAAGGGGGGTCCGGTCAGCGCGCCGCGCTGGCGCCATCAGTCTAAGACAGCACGTCAAAGAGGTCGGACGTGCGCTGGGGGGTCCTGTCAGTTGGACAGTTTACCCCGACTCCGGAGGATTTACGCATCACCCGTGGTCTGCCAACACCTGTGGGGTCTTCCTTCGTTCATGTGTTGAACCGAAGAAGGAATTGACGGGATATTGAGCAACAAGTGCTCCAGGAACAGGTGTTGTGCAAGAGTGGAGTCTAGACAGCGACGTATGCGACGGCTGTCAGCTCCACAGTGATGACGTAGTTGCTGAACCAATCCTCCGTGAGGGAATCAGTCTGACACGACACGTCAAGAAGGTTGGACGTGCGAAGATTGGTTCTGTCAGTTTGACAGTTGTTTCCCGCTCCCGTGGATTTTACGCGTCACCCGAAGTCTGCCAGTACTCTGTGAGGTCTTCCTTCGTTCGTGTGTTGAACCAGAGAGGGAATCGACGGATATTGAGCAACAAGTGCTCCAGGACAGGTACTGTGCAAGAAGAAGTGAAGTCTGTGCAGTGACGTATGTGACGTCTGAGGCAGTTCACCTGTTTGTGACGGCGTAGTGGCTGAACCGAGCCACTGGGAAGCAGAGGAAGAAGAGAACTATTTGGGAATCCGAACGACTGCAGCCGAGACGTAGGCGGGCAGCCGTAGCTGGGAGGAGAAGTCGACGGCCGGGAGACCGACTCCAACCCTACAGGAAGTCGAGGAGGAGCACGGACCTGCTGGGAAAAGGCACGGAGACGACGCGCTTACGGTGGGACATTGATTGAGTTCCTGGAGGACACGACAGTGTGTGTGTGGGGGCGTTCCCGACACGAGGCAGGAGCCAGGACCAGGAGCTACAACTCAACTCTCGTCGGAGGATAGGTGGAAGTAGGTGATTCTAGTTTCCCTCCCAAATTCCCCTTTAGTCAGCTATATTATTTAGTCTGAGTATTTTGTATGTCGTGAGCAAGGCTCACCTATGTCACAGTAAGGCACCAGTGTGCAGAGTGGTACTATAAAGAGTACTCACGATATTTATGATTATTATTGGTGTATGCAGGCACCCGGATAAATTGATGAATTTACTGTGTTGAGAATGTCTTTCATTAGACTTTAATGTGATCCTATAGTGAGAGAATATATATATATATAGTTATGCCAGTATTTGGAAGTTAGGCTATGTGCCCAGTAACTATGTTATTATCATTATATATGTCTATGCTCGTGTATTGAATAATCATTCATGTGTGCAGTGATTAATTGTGTTATCGCCCACGGAAGAAATTACTGAGAACTCCAGTGATCTATACTTCATAAGTTATCATTAAATGAAGGGCAGTGTGTAATACCATGACAGTGAATTATTGTCACCTTTAATATAGAAATATTTGATTGAGCCCTAGATCAGTGTAGCAAAGTATTTACGTGATATTGTCGCAAATATTGTGTGTTTGAACTTCTAGTAATCTTTGAGAACTTAAAGAAACAGAGCGCGTGACGCCAGGGAAACAAGCAATAAACATTCGCGCGGGGGGTAGTCGCCCACCTGATTTTGACATTGACGAGAGGGGGAGTGTTGCCAGCTTAGTGAGTGCATATTATACGTGGGAACGAACGACTCCTGCCTGAAGCAGCTGATCGTTTATTGACATGACCTTGTGATGTCTTTGAATGAGTTTTAAGTAAAATACAAAATACATTTGTGTTTATATCATCCTCTCCATATTTCTTATGACTATATAATACCTGAAAGCAAAGAGTGATAGAAGTAAATACCTGCCTGATATCCAATCTATTGAGTGTCCTTGTCACTGTTATCACAATTCAACAAATCCACTGATGTGTTACTGGACACCGAAAACACCAGTTGGCGACCTTGTGGTTAGTAGTAGAGCCCTATTGTTGGGGCGGGCACATAACAGTTAAGTGAAAAAGTTGTGTTCCCACTCCTTCTCGATCAGAGGCCGGTTGGGATTGACTGGGATACTCTCCTGCCGTACAGTGGCGCCGCGAGGATAGAGTGAAGACCCGCAGGGCTACGGTGAGTGACCTTGAGTATACTGTTGCTCACCCGCGAGTGGTAAACCCCGACAATATATATTTTATATATATATTTTATATATATATATATATATATATATATATATATATATATATATATAAATATAAATATAAATATATATAAATATATATATATATATATATATATATATATATATATATATATATATATATATATATATATATATATATATATATATATATATATACATATATTGGTGTATACTGGCAGCAGGTTTTCTTTCAAACATGTTTCATTGAATATGACCGCATATTCTGTATTTATTATTTTCTGGTTTAGGGCTTCTATCCCTCTAACTATTTTCTTAGCATCAGGGCTTAATTAAAATAGGAGTTCTCCAAAACTCATTTCCGTACTTTTAAGGTGAAGAAAAGAAGTGATTTACTATAGAGTGCATTTACACTTATTTGTATAATTTGCACGACGTTTCGAACCTCCATGGTTCATTCTCAAGTGAACAGATCTTACAATACTAGTTGATTTTATACCCGCATTAGGTCAGGTGATAATACAATGAAGGTGAAAACATGGGGGGATACATAAGGGATAAACATAGGGGCTGCAGAAGGCTTATTGGCCCATACGAGGCATCTCCTATCTAAACACAAAGATTAATCCAGTGTAATTGGCCTGTTATGTTGGACATTGTCTTCTGTGTTGGCATCGATATGTTCTTGTCTTGTCCTTACTCTCATGGTGGGTAGAGTAAATAGTTCCGTGATTTGGGTGTTCATGGTAGGTCGCTCTATTCTTATGTGAATTGCCTCAAGAATTGTAATCTTCTTGAATCTTGGGTTTTGTCTATTATGCAAGTATTCTTGTTCAACATTTCTCTTGTTAGAGTAACGTCATGGGCTTGTCTCATGTGATTCCTAGGGGCACCAGATTGAAGATGGCATGTCAAACGCCTCGTCATCTTGGTCGACGTCATACCTATGTACTTACATTGAAGGTTACATCCTTCGTGGGGGCAAGTGTACATGTATACAACGCTTGACTGCTGTAGAGGGTTCTCCGTCGGCTTCGGGCTGTTTTTGATAAGGAGTTCGGAAGTCTTCTTGGTTTTGTAGAGTATTATCAGGTTTATGTTTTGGTTAGGAGTAGTGCTTTTTACTCCTTTACGGATTATTTCTTTCATTATTCTTTCCTCTTTTATATGTTCACTGTGCATGGTTGATTTGTAATATAATTTTATTGGGGGTGTTGTGGTTTCTGTTCTAGGTTCTGAATTATACCAACGGTCCAAGTGTCTTCTTATAGCAGCGTTTATTTCCGCGTTGCTATATCCGTTGTTCACCAATCGTGCATCGTGATCCAGCCTGTACTCCTCTTGACATGCCAGAAAGTATTCTGAGGAAACTACTCCAAGCTTGTACTAAAGAGGCACCCTTCTTGAGCCCGGATGGGCACATGAATAAGCAAGTAGATGGGGTCGCCATGGGTTCTCCCCTAGGTGTCCTGTTTGCAAACTTCTACATGGGTACCATCGAGCAAAAAGTCTTAGTCGACATGAACTTGAAACCGGCCATATACTGCAGGTATGTTGACGACATTTTTACACAGGTACCTGATGTCAGACATCTGCAGGAGCTGAAGGAGGCATTTGAGCAGAGTTCCGTACTGCGTTTCACTTACGAGACGGAAAAGGATGGGAAGCTGCCTTTTCTAGATGTAACAGTCATGGAAAAGGGCGGAGGTTTCCACACTGCAGTCTACACAAAGGAAACAAACATAGGAATGTGCCTAAATGCCAACAGCGACTGCCCTGACAGGTACAAGAGGAGTGTTGTTAACGCATACGTCGACCGTGCTCTCAGCCACAGCTCAGAATGGAAGCAAGTCGACGAAGAACTCTGTAGGGTAAGGCAGGTTCTAGTCAATAACGGCTTCTCCAATGGTTTCATCGAAGACATCATAAGAAGGAAAGTGAAAAGCCATGCAACCTCCGAAGAGACAACTAACACAACACCTATACCCCCTATTAGACTATTTTACAGGAACTTCTTTTCCACAGCTCATAAAACAGAGGAAAGGGTCCTGAAAGATATTGTTAATAGAAACGTTATCCCTACAGACAAAAATCAGAGGATACAACTGACGATTTACTATAAAACCAGAAAAACGGCCAGCCTACTCATGAGAAACTCTCCAGACACGAAACAGAACGCTTTAAAAGAGACTAACGTCGTCTATGCCTTCAAATGCCCACTTGGGGACTGTAAGCTCCAAAAAACCCAGTATATAGGCAAGACAACAACATCTCTTTCTAGGCGTTTAACGATGCATAAACAACAGGGCTCCATTAAGGAACATATAATCTCTTCCCATAACCAAACCATCGCCAGAGAAATCCTAGTAAACAACACAGAAATCATCAATAGATACAGCGATAGCAGGCGGCTTGACGTTTGCGAGGCACTACACATCAAGAAGTCAACACCAGCAATCAACAGCCAATTATTGCACAACTATATTCTACCCACCTCAAGACTCCGCTCCAATATAGAAGCATCAAGAAATATGGACCAATAGGCTTTCTACAAACACTTCTATTCAATACCCATTGTTTCTGTTCTGTCTTGTGTTGATACTTTTAATACCCTATTAATATCCTCTAGTGTTCTGTCTTGTGTTAATGCCACATCATCCTTCCCACCTCACTCAAATGTAATGCCACATCACCCTTCCCACCTCACTCAAATGTAGATATAAAATCAGGGAAACGCAAGTTCTAATCAGTTGTGTATTTGTGAAGTCTTTGAAAATGTAATAAGTTTTACGAAACGCGCCCGTGTCGCGTCAGACTAGAAATAAAAATGAATTTTGGAGAAGTGATTTTTGATTTACCTCCAACAGTGAAGCATAATGTACGAAAGATTGAGAAAATTCGTGTTAGAATTATTAATCTTACTTTTTCGGTCATATTTAATAATATATGTCTACAGGAAAGACTGCTACCAAAATATACTAATATATATATATATATATATATATATATATATATATATATATATATATATATATATATATATATATATATATATATATATATATATATATATATATATATATTTTATATATATATTATATATATATATATATATATATATATATATATATATATATATATATATATATTTTATTAAATATGACCGAAAAATTATTAATCTTACTTTTTCGGTCATATTTAATAATATATGTCTACAGGAAAGACTGCTACCAAAATATACTAATATATATATATATATATATATATATATATATATATATATATATATATATATATATATATATATATATATATATATATATTTTATATATATATTATATATATATATATATATATATATATATATATATATATATATATATATATATATATATATATATATATATATATATATATATATATATATATATATATATATTTTATTAAATATGACCGAAAAAGTAAGATTAATAATTCTAACACGAATTTTCTCAATCTTTCGTACATTATGCTTCACTGTTGGAGGTAAATCAAAAATCACTTCTCCAAAATTCATTTTTATTTCTAGTCTGACGCGACACGGGCGCGTTTCGTAAAACTTATTACATTTTCAAAGACTTCACAAATACACAACTGATTAGAACTTGCGTTTCCCTGATTTTATATCTACATTTGAGTGAGGTGGGAAGGGTGATGTGGCATTACATTTGAGTGAGGTGGGAAGGATGATGTGGCATTAGAGGATATTAATAGGGTATTAAAAGTATCAACACAAGACAGAACACGAAACAATGGATATTGAATAGAAGTGTTTGTAGAAAGCCTATTGGTCCATATTTCTTGATGCTTCTATATTGGAGCGGAGTCTTGAGGTGGGTAGAATATAGTTGTGCAATAATTGGCTGTTGATTGCTGGTGTTGACTTCTTGATGTGTAGTGCCTCGCAAACGTCAAGCCGCCTGCTATCGCTGTATCTATCGATGATTTCTGTGTTGTTTACTAGGATTTCTCTGGCGATGGTTTGGTTATGGGAAGAGATTATATGTTCCTTAATGGAGCCCTGTTGTTTATGCATCGTTAAACGCCTAGAAAGAGATGTTGTTGTCTTGCCTATATACTGGGTTTTTTGGAGCTTACAGTCCCCAAGTGGGCATTTGAAGGCATAGACGACGTTAGTCTCTTTTAAAGCGTTCTGTTTCGTGTCTGGAGAGTTTCTCATGAGTAGGCTGGCCGTTTTTCTGGTTTTATAGTAAATCGTCAGTTGTATCCTCTGATTTTTGTCTGTAGGGATAACGTTTCTATTAACAATATCTTTCAGGACCCTTTCCTCTGTTTTATGAGCTGTGGAAAAGAAGTTCCTGTAAAATAGTCTAATAGGGGGTATAGGTGTTGTGTTAGTTGTCTCTTCGGAGGTTGCATGGCTTTTCACTTTCCTTCTTATGATGTCTTCGATGAAACCATTGGAGAAGCCGTTATTGACTAGAACCTGCCTTACCCTACAGAGTTCTTCGTCGACTTGCTTCCATTCTGAGCTGTGGCTGAGAGCACGGTCGACGTATGCGTTAACAACACTCCTCTTGTACCTGTCAGGGCAGTCGCTGTTGGCATTTAGGCACATTCCTATGTTTGTTTCCTTTGTGTAGACTGCAGTGTGGAAACCTCCGCCCTTTTCCATGACTGTTACATCTAGAAAAGGCAGCTTCCCATCCTTTTCCGTCTCGTAAGTGAAACGCAGCACGGAACTCTGCTCAAATGCCTCCTTCAGCTCCTGCAGATGTCTGACATCAGGTACCTGTGTAAAAATGTCGTCAACATACCTGCAGTATATGGCCGGTTTCAAGTTCATGTCGACTAAGACTTTTTTGCTCGATGGTACCCATGTAGAAGTTTGCAAACAGGACACCTAGGGGAGAACCCATAGCGACCCCATCTACTTGCTTATACATATGCCCATCCGGGCTCAAGAAGGGTGCCTCTTTAGTACAAGCTTGGAGTAGTTTCCTCAGAATACTTTCTGGCATGTCAAGAGGAGTACAGGCTGGATCACGATACACTCTGTCGGCTATCATTCCGATTGTCTCGTCCACAGGTACGTTCTACCAACGTACCTGTGGACGAGACAATGTGCTGTATGTGGGTGCTGAAGTTCAGTGTCTTATCTATGTATAGGCAAATGAACTTCCCCTCATTTGTATTGGTAATGTTTACATTGTCTATTTAAAGTTGAATCTGATTCTATAATTTTCTACCAAATAAAATATAGAAGGTCTTTTTCTATGTTTCGTGTAAGTTGGTTGGTTGACATCCATGAGTGAACATTTTTTAGGAACATTTTTTCCTATATCAGTGGACACTGAGATAGGAACGAATATAGTCCAGAGCAAGGTCTTGAATACCATAGTGGTGAAGTTTTAAGTAAGAGGTAGTTATTGTTTACAGTATTAAAGGCCTTTCTTAAATCAATTGAGAAGTCATTGTTCTCAAGGGCTGTTTAGATTATATTAAGCAGACTAATAATGGCATCATTGATACTCTTTTGGAAACGGAAGCCAAACTTACAGGGACTTTGTATTCATGTTGAATTTTACAAAGTAGGAAGAGAGATGTTTGTTAAAAAATCAAATACTGTTTAAAGTATAAGTAGATTTGATATTTTTCTTAAATAGTTTATGTCTGCTGTCTCGCCTCCTTTATAAAATGGTGTCATTCTTGCTTTTTTAAGGATATCAGGAAAAGTAAGGCACTCCAGAGATTTGTTGCGAACTTCCCAGTGTAGCTCAGCCACGCCTAGCCCAGCCCAGCCTAGACAAGGCAGGCTGGGCATCCTAGCCTAACCCAGCTTAGCCCCCATATATCATAGTACATGTAGCATCCCAGTCCATCCTAAGTGATCATTACCTTACTGGCTGTGTTTTCTCTTCAGCCCTGAATGTAATGTGGTGGAACATAAGCAGATACATATCACGTCTTACAGATATGTACTTCATACATTGTTTTAATAATGTCTCTTAAATATTTGAATAATTAATAAAAAATTGTATAATAACTTCATATTATTCTTGCAATGTATTTTTGCATTTTTTATACAAAATTTACATTTTAAAAGATTACCTCTATTTTTATATCGATGACTTGAAGACTACAGTGCCATCCACAGCAAATCATGGTCTCAAAATATCTCCTAGCAATGACGAGACCTATTTCCACAGAGATCAAATTTTCGCTAAGCAGTAGTCACAGGTAAATATATATTATATATATAATATTATATACAAAATTAACTACTTCATTGCTCAAAACATCTTTAGGCATTCTGAGAGTTGTACTATTTTATTAATTAATTAATTAGGCTATATTTTAATGTTTTGTATTGTTTTCATTACTTTTTTTGTTTTGAAATATAAATAGTTTAGTTTTGAAACATTTTGACATTAATTATACCTGAATATTTATAAAAAGAATATTTTTGAGATATATAATGAATGAAAGTAATGAAACTTAAAAGGAGTACCACCTCTGGTGAAAGTGTGGGGTTTCATAACCTCAGAGAAGAAAATAAAGAGTACTCAGAGAAAGCCTTGAATAATAGGCAGGCTGTTTATGTGTGTTTCAACAGTAAGCTTGCTGACACCATTTGTAACTACCTAAGTGTAGTTACAGGATTAGAGCTACGCTCGCGGTGTCCCGTCTACCCAGCGCTCTTTGTCATATAATGCTTTGAAACTACTGACGGTCTTGGCCGCAACCTAATTCTCACATAACTTGTTCCAACCGTCTACCACTCTGTATGCGAAAGGAATTTTTTTTAAATATCTTTGGCATCTTTGTTTAGTTAGTTTAAATCTATGACCTTTTGTTCTTGAAGTTCCAGGTCTCAGAAAATCTTCCCTATCGATTTTATCAATTCCTGTTACTATTTTGTACATAGTGATCATATTGCCTATTTTTCTTGTCTTCTAGTTTTGGCATATTTAATGCCTCTGACCTCTCCTCGTAGCTCTTGCCCTTCAGTACTGGGAGCCACTTAGTAGCATGTCTTTGCACCTTTTCCAGTTGGTTGATGTGCTTCTTAAGATATGGGCACCACACAACCGCTGCATATTCTAGCGTTGGCCTAACAAAAGTCGTGAACAATTTCTTTAGTATTTCGGCATCCATGTATTTAAACGAAATTCTGAAGTTAGAAAGCGTGGCATAGGCTCCTCGCACAACGTTCTTTATGTGATCCTCAGATGGTAGTTTTCTATCTAAAATCAACCCAAGACCTCTTTCTTTATCAGAATTATATAAAGATTTATCACATAATTTATAGGTTGTGTGGGATCTATGTTCTTCTATTCCACATTCCATAACATGGGATTTATTCACATTAAATTCCATTTACCAAGTGGTGTTCCATATACTTATTTTGTCCAAGTCTTCTTGAAGGGCATGACAATCATCTGAATTTCTTATCCATCCTATTATCTTAGCATCATCAGCAAACATGTTTATATAATTCTGTATTCCACTTGGTAGATCATTTATGTAGACAATGAACATTACCGGTGCATGTACTGTGGTACTCCACTTGTGACACTTCTCCAGTCCGATACATTGCCTCTGATTACTGCCCTCATTTTTCTATCAGTCAGAAAGTTTTTCATCCATGTTAGAAGCTTACCTGTCACCCCTCCAAAATTTTTCAGTTTCTCCCAACCCTACCTAACCTAACCTAACCTATCTTTATAGGTTAGGTTAGATCAGGAACCCGAAAAAGTTAGGTTAGGTAGTCGAAAAAACATTAATTCATGAAAACTTGGCTTATTAGGGAAATCGAGCCTTGAATAGTAAGCTGAGAAGTGCGCTCTGGCTACTAGGTACGACATATATATATATATATATATATATATATATATATATATATATATATATATATATATATATATATATATATATATATATATATATATATATATATATATATATATATATATATATATATATATATATATATATATATATATATATATATTTATATATATATATATATATATATATATATATATTTATATATATATATATATATATATATATATATATATATATATATATATATATATATATATATATATATATGTTGTACCTAGTAGCCAGAACGTTGAACTCGGCCTGCTATGGAAGGCCCGATTTGCCTAATAAACCAAGTTTTCCTGGTATAATATATTTTCTCTAATTGATTTCTTATGAAATGATAAAGCTACCCATTTCATTATGTATGAGGTCAATTTTTTGTATTGGAGTTAAAATTAACGTAGATATATGACTGAACCTAACCAACCCTTCCTAACCTAACCTAACCTATCTTTATAGGTTAGGTTAGGTTAGGTAGCCGAAAAAGTTAGGTTAGGTTAGGTTAGGTAGGTTAGGTTGTCGAAAAACAATTAGGAGAGTTGTGCATCAAGCATAGACACAGTGTTCTCCCATATTAACAGGGACTTGATGAAAAACGTAAAAATAACCCCTCACTTGCTCTAGTTCTCTTAGGAGATGGTGGTCTTTGGTGTGTATAATTACTTCGAAATTACCATCTCTTTTAAGGGTCTGAGCGGTGGGGCAGTGGGTTAAAGGCGTACCTGTTATGCCAGTTGCTGGAAGGCTTCTGTGCTGGCTAGGGTTCGAGTCTCCTGGTGGGAAAGTGTTCTAAAGTTGTATAACTTCACTCTCGTGTTTAGGAGAATTGTGCATCAAGCATAGACACAGTGTTCTCCCATATTAACAGAGACTTGATGAAAAGTGTATAAATGACCCCTCACTGGCTCTAGTGCTCTTGGGAGATGGTGGTCTTTGGTGTGTATAAATACTCCGAAATTACCATCTCTTTTAAGGGTCTGAGCGGTGGTGCAGTGGGTTAAAGGCGTACCTGTTATGCCAGTTGCTGGAAGGCTTCTGTGCTGGCTAGGGTTCGAGTCTCCTGGTGGGAAAGTGTTCTAAAGTTGTATAACTTCACTCTCGTGTTTAGGAGAGTTGTGCATCAAGCATAGACACAGTGTTCTCCCATATTAACAGGGACTTGATGAAAAACGTAAAAATGACCCCTCACTTGCTCTAGTGCTCTTGGGAGATGGTGGTCTTTGGTGTGTATAAATACTTCGAAATTACAATCTCATTTAAGGGTCTGAGCGGTGGTGCAGTGGGTTAAAGGCATACCTGTTATGCCAGTTGCTGGAAGGCTTCTGTGCTGGCTAGGGTTCGAGTCTCCTGGTGGGAAAGTGTTCTAAAGTTGTATAACTTCACTCTCGTGTTTAGGAGAGTTGTGCATCAAGCATAGACACAGTGTTCTCCCATATTAACAGGGACTTGATGAAAAACGTAAAAATGACCCCTCACTTGCTCTAGTGCTCTTGGGAGATGGTGGTCTTTGGTGTGTATAAATACTCCGAAATTACCATCTCTTTTAAGGGTCTGAGCGGTGGTGCAGTGGGTTAAAGGCGTACCTGTTATGCCAGTTGCTGGAAGGCTTCTGTGCTGGCTAGGGTTCGAGTCTCCTGGTGGGAAAGTGTTCTAAAGTTGTATAACTTTACTCTCGTGTTTAGGAGAGTTGTGCATCAAGCATAGACACAGTGTTCTCCCATATTAACAGAGACTTGATGAAAAATGTATAAATGACCCCTCACTTGCTCTAGTGCTCTTGGGAGATGGTGGTCTTTGGTGTGTATAAATACTCCGAAATTACCATCTCTTTTAAGGGTCTGAGCGGTGGTGCAGTGGGTTAAAGGCCTACCTGTTCTGCCAGTTGCTGGAAGGCTTCTGTGCTGGCTAGGGTTCGAGTCTCCTGGTGGGAAAGTGTTCTAAAGTTGTATAATTTCACTCTCGTGTTTAGGAGAGTTGTGCATCAAGCATAGACACAGTGTTCTCCCCTATTAACAGGGACTTGATGAAAAACGTAAAAATGACCCCTCACTTGCTCTAGTGCTCTTGGGAGATGGTGGTCTTTGGTGTGTATAAATACTCCGAAATTACCATTTCTTTTAAGGGTCTGAGCGGTGGTGCAGTGGGTTAAAGGCGTACCTATTATGCCAGTTGCTGGAAGGCTTCTGTGCCGGCTAGGGTTCGAGTCTCCTGGTGGGAAAGTGTTCTAAAGTTGTATAACTTCACTCTCATGTTTATTAGATTTGTGCATCAAGCATAGACACAGTGTTCTCCCATATTAACAGGGACTTGATGAAAAACGTAAAAATGACCCCTCACTTGCTCTAGTGCTCTTGGGAGATGGTGGTCTTTGGTGTGCATAAATACTCCGAAATTACCATCTCTTTTAAGGGACTGAGCGGTGGTGCAGTGGGTTAAAGGCGTACCTGTTATGCCAGTTGATGGAAGGCTTCTGTGCTGGCTAGGGTTCGAGTCTCCTGGTGGGAAAGTGTTCAAAAGTTGTATAACTTCACTCTCGTGTTTAGGAGAGTTGTGCATCATATATATATATATATATATATATATATATATATATATATATATATATATATATATATATATATATATATATATATATATATATATATATATATGTATATATATATATATATATATATATATATATATATATATATATATATATATATATATATATATATATATATATATATGTCGTACCTAGTAGCCAGAACGCACTTCTCAGCCTAATATGCAAGACCATATTTGCCTAATAAGCCAAGTTTTCATGAATTAATGTTTTTTCGACTACCTAACCTACCTAACCTAACCTAACCTAACTTTTTCGGCTACCTAACCTAACCTAGCCTATAAAGATAGGTTAGGTTAGGTTAGGTAGGGTTGGTTAGGTTCGGTCATATATCTTCGTTAATTTTAACTCCAATAAAAAACATTGACCTCATACATAATGAAATGGGTAGCTTTATCATTCCATAAGAAAAAAATTAGAGAAAATATATTAATTCAGTAAAACTTGGCTTATTAGGCAAATCGGGCTTTGCATAGTAGGCTGAGAAGTGCGTTCTGGCTACTAAGTACGACATATATATATATATATATATATATATATATATATATATATATATATATATATATATATATATATATATATATATTTATATATCGTACCTAGTAGTCAGAACGTACTTCTCAGCCTATTATGCAAGGCCTAATAAGCCAAGTTTTCATGAATTAATTGTTTTTCGGCTACCTAACCTAACTTTTTCGGCTACCTAACCTAACTTAACCTATAGAGATAGGATAGGTTAGGTTACGTAGGGTTGGTTAGGTTTGGTCATATATCTACGTTAATTTTAACTCCAATAAAAAAAAATTGACCTCATACATAATGAAATGGGTAGCTTTATCAGTTCATAAGAAAAAAATAGAGAAAATATATTAATTCAGTAAAACTTGGCTTATTAGGCAAATCGGGCCTTGCATAGTAGTCTGAGAAGTGCGTTCTGGCTACTAGGTACGACATATATATATATATATATATATATATATATATATATATATATATATATATATATATATATATATATATATATATATATATATATATATATATAACTGAAAACTCACACCCCAGAAGTGACTCGAACCCATACTCCCAGAAGCAACGCATCTGGTATGTACAAGACGCCTTAATCCACTTGACCATCACGACCGGACATAATGAGGTGATAGCCGAGGCTATTTGAACCACCCCACCGCCGGCACTCGGATAGTTATCTTGGGCATAGCATTTTACCAAATCACCTCATTCTTTGGGGCAACACGTGAGGAACGCAAATGCGAACAAGCCTGAATGGTCCCCAGGACATATGCAACTGAAAACTCACACCCCAGAAGTGACTCGAACCCATACTCCCAGAAGCAACGCATCTGGTATGTACAAGACGCCTTAATCCACTTGACCATCACGACCGGACATAATGAGGTGATAGCCGAGGCTATTTGAACCACCCCACCGCCGGCACTCGGATAGTTATCTTGGGCATAGCATTTTACCAAATCACCTCATTCTTTGGGGCAACACGTGAGGAACACAAATGCGAACAAGCCTGAATGGTCCCCAGGACATATGCAACTGAAAACTCACACCCCAGAAGTGACTCGAACCCATACTCCCAGAAGCAACGCATCTGGTATGTACAAGACGCCTTAATCCACTTGACCATCACGACCGGACATAATGAGGTGATAGCCGAGGCTATTTGAACCACCCCACCGCCGGCACTCGGATAGTTATCTTGGGCATAGCATTTTACCAAATCACCTCATTCTTTGGGGCAACACGTGAGGAACACAAATGCGAACAAGCCTGAATGGTCCCCAGGACATATGCAACTGAAAACTCACACCCCAGAAGTGACTCGAACCCATACTCCCAGAAGCATACTCTTCTGGGAGTATGGGTTCGAGTCACTTCTGGGGTGTGAGTTTTCAGTTGCATATGTCCTGGGGACCATTCAGGCTTGTTCGCATTTGTGTTCCTCACGTGTTGCCCCAAAGAATGAGGTGATTTGGTAAAATGCTATGCCCAAGATAACTATCCGAGTGCCGGCGGTGGGGTGGTTCAAATAGCCTCGGCTATCACCTCATTATGTCCGGTCGTGATGGTCAAGTGGATTAAGGCGTCTTGTACATACCAGATGCGTTGCTTCTGGGAGTATGGGTTCGAGTCACTTCTGGGGTGTGAGTTTTCAGTTGCATATGTCCTGGGGACCATTCAGGCTTGTTCGCATTTGTGTTCCTCACGTGTTGCCCCAAAGAATGAGGTGATTTGGTAAAATGCTATGCCCAAGATAACTATCCGAGTGCCGGCGGTGGGGTGGTTCAAATAGCCTCGGCTATCACCTCATTATGTCCGGTCGTGATGGTCAAGTGGATTAAGGCGTCTTGTACATACCAGATGCGTTGCTTCTGGGAGTATGGGTTCGAGTCACTTCTGGGGTGTGAGTTTTCAGTTGCATATGTCCTGGGGACCATTCAGGCTTGTTCGCATATATATATATATATATATATATATATATATATATATATATATATATATATATATATATATATATATGTCGTACCTAGTAGCCAGAACTCACTTCTCGGCCTACTATGCAAGTCCCGATTTGCCTAATAAGCCAAGTTTTCCTGAATTAATATATTTTCTCTAATTTTTTTCTTATGAAATGATAAAGCTACCCATTTCATTATGTTTGAGGTCAATTTTTTTTTTATTGGAGTTAAAATTAACGTAGATATATGACCAAACCTAACCAACCCTACCTAACCTAACCTAACCTATCTTTATAGGTTAGGTTAGGTTAGGTTAGGTAGCTGAAAAAGATAGGTTAGGTTAGGTTAGGTAGGTTAGGTAGGTTAGGTAGTCGAAAAACAATTAATTCATGAAAACTTGGCTTATTAGGCAAACCGGGCCTTGCATAGTATGCCGAGAAGTGCGGTCTAGCTACTAGGTACGACATATATATATATATATATATATATATATATATATATATATATATATATATATATATATATATATATATATATATATATATATATATATATATATTATTAAATATGACCGAAAAAGTAAGATTAATAATTCTAACACGAATTTTCTCTATCTTTCTTAAGTTTCTTTTCACTGTTGATGGTAATTCAAAGATCAATTCTCTAAAATTCATTTTTATTTCTAGTCTGACGCGACACTTGAGCGCGTTTCGTAAAACTTATTACATTTTCAAAGACTTTAGTTTACAAACACACAACTGAAACTGAATAGAGCTTACACATCTTCGAGGTTTATATCTACATTTGGGTGAGGTGGATTAGGTGAAAAACGAACTTTCAACAATGGGTATTCAATGGGTATTAAATTCCAACACAAGACAGAACACGAAACAATGGGTATTAAATTCCAACACAAGACAGAACACGAAACAATGGGTATTAAATTCAAACACAAGTCAGAACACGAAACAATGGGTATTGAATGGAAGTAATTTTTGAAATCCTATTGTTCCATATTTCTTGATGCTTCTATATTGGAACGGAGTCTTGAAGTGGGTAGAATATAGTTGTGCATTAATTGGCTGTTGATTGCTGGTGTTGACTTCTTGATGTGTAGTGCCTCGCAGACGTCAAGCCGCCTGCTATCGCTGTATCTATCGATGTTTTCTGTGTTGTTTGCTAAGAATTCTCTGGTGATGGTTTGGTTGTGGGAAGAGATTATATGTTCCTTAATGGAGCCCTGTAGCTTATGCATAGTTAAACGCCTGGAAAGAGATGTTGTTTTCTTGCCTATATATTGTTTTTTTTTTTTAGCCTTACTGTCCCCAAGAGGGCATTTGAAGGCATAGACGACGTTGGTCTCTTTTAAAGTCATGAGTGTATCGAGTGTATTTAAGTCATATTTAATAATATATGTCTACAGGAAAGACTGCTACCAAAATATACTAATATTAAAGCGCACGACCCAGCAGCAAGGAATCAAGCCGTCACGATAAAATATCGCCAGGATCTGATTCGTGATCAGATATACAAGGCAGAGAATGAAATCAAAGACAACAAAACGCAACTACTTCATGCTACAAACGAGTGGAGAAATAGCAACATCGACCATAGTATCCGTACCCGCATTGAACAACACCTCGACATCCTCACAGACCAACATCACC
The DNA here is from genome assembly GCF_040958095.1 of Procambarus clarkii. Classification (NCBI taxonomy): domain Eukaryota; kingdom Metazoa; phylum Arthropoda; class Malacostraca; order Decapoda; family Cambaridae; genus Procambarus; species Procambarus clarkii. The sequence continues at coordinate 13,966,453 of NC_091233.1, forward strand.
TCAGCACTGAAACAAGGATTATCAAGAAACTAACAACATTATATGGAGGACCCATGGCAATTCCACGACCAAGAGATGGCTTCCTGAACCTTGCAGGAATTAACCTCACTGAGGACCAAGTCACTCTCCTAAATCTGGGCATAAACTGTCATGTTATGTCCAGACCGAGTGAGATGGCCCGGAAAGTAGAGTTGGAAATTCTGTTGGACGACATATTCGACCTCGAGACACAAAAGAAGGTCACTACCAAAGATACCTTACAAGCAGAACTTATTGCAGAAGGAGGAAAGAATCGAGGCAACTACAGAAGCACCATACTGTCCCCCGAGCTTAAAGCGGCAGCTAAAAGCCTTCGTGAGAACAAGGAGATAGTTGTCAGGAGAGGTGACAAGTCGCCAATATATGTCATTCTTAAAAAAGACGAATATCTGGCGAAAATGAACATCATACTCTCTGACCAAACTAAGTTCCAAAGGGTAACGAAGGACACTACAGCCGAATTAAAAGCAAAGGTCAACAAACTGATCGAAACTGTGAACGCCAAGAAATCCGGACTCCACCTGCCAAAGATCATTGGGGAATATAAACCTGGATATGCGTATGGAAATGTCAAGACGCACAAGCCTGGAAACCCACTTCGGCCAATCATTAGCCAGATACCCACACCCACGTACAGACTGGCGAAGCGACTCAACGGCCTGCTGACTCCTTATGTTCCTTGCGCCTTCAGCCTGAAGTCTCCAAAGGAATTTGTTGACTTACTGCGGGGCACACGGGGCACAGGGATAAGAGCCTCGTTGGACGTAGAATCGCTGTTTACCAACGTACCTGTGGACGAGACAATCGGAATGATAGCCGACAGAGTGTATCGTGATCCAGCCTGTACTCCTCTTGACATGCCAGAAAATATTCTGAGGAAACTACTCCAAGCTTGTACTAAAGAGGCACCCTTCTTGAGCCCGGATGGGCACATGTATAAGCAAGTAGATGGGGTCGCCATGGGTTCTCCCCTAGGTGTCCTGTTTGCAAACTTCTACATGGGTACCATCGAGCAAAAAGTCTTAGTCGACATGAACTTGAAACCGGCCATATACTGCAGGTATGTTGACGACATTTTTACACAGGTACCTGATGTCAGACATCTGCAGGAGCTGAAGGAGGCATTTGAGCAGAGTTCCGTGCTGCGTTTCACTTACGAGATGGAAAAGGATGGGAAGCTGCCCTTTCTAGATGTAACAGTCATGGAAAAGGGCGGAGGTTTCCACACTGCAGTCTACACTAAGGAAACAAACATAGGAATGTGCCTAAATGCCAACAGCGACTGCCCTGACAGGTACAAGAGGAGTGTTGTTAACGCATACGTCGACCGTGCTCTCAGCCACAGCTCAGAATGGAAGCAAGTCGACGAAGAACTCTGTAGGGTAAGGCAGGTCCTAGTCAATAACGGCTTCTCCAATGGTTTCATCGAAGACATCATAAGAAGGAAAGTGAAAAGCCATGCAACCTCTGAAGAGACAACTAACACAACACCTATACCCCCTATTAGACTATTTTACAGGAACTTCTTTTCCACAGCTCATAAAACGGAGGAAAGGGTCCTGAAAGATATTGTTAATAGAAACGTTATCCCTACAGACAAAAAACAGAGGATACAACTGACGATTTACTATAAAACCAGAAAAACGGCCAGCCTTCTCATCAGAAACTCTCCAGACACAAAACAGAACGCTTTAAAAGAGACTAACGTCGTCTATGCCTTCAAATGCCCACTTGGGGACTGTAAGCTCCAAAAAACCCAGTATATAGGCAAGACAACAACATCTCTTTCTAGGCGTTTAACGATGCATAAGCAACAGGGCTCCATTAAGGAACATATAATCTCTTCCCACAACCAAACCATCGCCAGAGAAATCCTAGTAAACAACACAGAAATCATCGATAGATACAGCGATAGCAGGCGGCTTGACGTTTGCGAGGCACTACACATCAAGAAGTCAACACCAGCAATCAACAGCCAATTATTGCACAACTATATTCTACCCACCTCAAGACTCCGCTCCAATATAGAAGCATCAAGAAATATGGACCAATAGGCTTTCTACAAACACTTCTATTCAATACCCATTGTTTGTGTTCTGTCTTGTGTTGATACTTTTAATACCCTATTAATATCCCCTCTTGTTCTGTCTTGTGTTAATGCCACATCACCCCTCCCACCTCACTCAAATGTAGATATAAAATCGGAGATACGTAAGTTCTAATCAGTTGTGTATTTGTGAACTAAAGTCTTTGAAAATGTAATAAGTTTTACGAAACGAGCCCGTGTCGCGTCAGACTAGAAATAAAAATGAATTTTGGAGAATTGATTTTTGATTTACCTCCAACAGTGAAGCGTAATGTACGAAAGATTGAGAAAATTCGTGTTAGAATTATTAATCTTACTTTTTCGGTCATATTTAATAATATATGTCTACAGGAAAGACTGCTACCAAAATATACTAATATATAGATATATATATATATATAGATATATATATATATATATATATATATATATATATATATATATATATATATATATATATATATATATATATATATATATATATATATATATATATATATATATATATATATATATATATATATATATATGTCGTACCTAGTAGCCAGAACTCACTTCTCAGCCTACTATTCAAGGCCCGATTTGCCTAATAAGCCAAGTTTTCCTGAATTAATATATTTACTATAGTTTTTTTCTTATGAAATGATAAAGCAACCCTTTTCTCTATGTATGAGGACAATTTTTTTTTATTGGAGTTAAAATTAACGTAGATATATGACCGAACCTAACCAATCCTACCTAACCTAACCTAACCTATATTTATAGGTAAGGTTAGGTTAGGTAGCCAAAAAAAGCTAGGTTAGGTTAGGTTAGGTAGGTTAGGTAGACGAAAAAACATTAATTCATGAAAACTTGGCTTATTAGGCAAATCGGGCCTTGAATAGTAGGCTGAGAAGTGCGTTCTGGCTATTAGGTACGACATATATATATATATATATATATATATATATATATATATATATATATATATATATATATATATATATATATATATATATATATATATATATATATATATATATATATATATATATATATATATATATATATATATATATATATATATATATATATATATATATATATATATATATATATATATATATATATATATATATATATATATATATATATATATATATATATATATATATATATATATATATATATATATATATATATATATATATATATATATATATATATATATATATATATATATATATATATATATATATATATATATATATATATATATATATATATATATATATATATATATATATATATATATATATATATATATATATATATATATATATATATATATATATATATATATATATATATATATATATATATATATATATATATATATATATATATATATATATATATATATATTGTGACGGTAAAGCGTTGGTGTTCGGCTGTTTCAAAAGCTAGGGGCAGGGCCTCATCACATAATCAAAAAAAAAAAAAAAAGTTTGTCCTTTCGTCTGTGGTAAGGTAATGGGAAGACACACAAAACACAAGTATATAAACAATGAAATTTTAATTACTCTAGAAAAACAAGACATGAATAAAGGTAATCACATAAAAATATGCAAGATAAGTCAACAAACAAAATAATATGAATAATCACTGGCAAATGAAAAGTTACGTTAAGACAAGTAAGTTACAGTGATAGCAAAATAAAAAATAAGTGATGCTGGAATACTGGCTTCGAGCTGCCACCTCCCTTAGTACACGAAAGCCAAGGCTTAGTCTACCAGCGAGAGATGTCAACTGCTTGGAGCGCTGAGATATTCTGACGATACTGGCGCACTGCAGCCCAGACGTCGACTTGGTGGTGGTGGCGGAGGGCAGGGGCGACGAGTCACCAGCCAATCAGCGACAGGCAGGCAGAGGATGAGCAGTTAGCTGGTTACGGCGGTGGTAGGAGGTGTCACGGTGTGCTGGGTACGATTTGCTCTCTGGGCAAAACGTTTGGCGATACTTGGTGAACGTATTTTGTATATAGTCTCTTGTATATTGACGTACTTATGTAGGGAAGAGCAGGCTCAATCTCTCTTGAAAGAGATTATCATCACAACTCTCCCCCGAAGCCTGCGGTTCTGGAAGAAGTACGTCTTCATGTGGTGGAGTAATAGGTGGAGTTTCTTCTACTTCATAAACTCTGGAGAGGGCGTCGGCTATGAGGTTGTCAGACCCCTGGTATAGCGGATCTCCAGGTTGAATTTCTGCAGTTATCAAGCCCATCGTAGAAGACGTTGAGTGTAAAAGTGGGCTTGCTGCAGGAAGTGTAGGGTGTTGTGGTCCGTGTTGATGGTAGACAGAGCACTTTTCAGGTATGGAGCAAAGTGCTGTAGATCCAGGACGATGAAGAGTAGCTTCTTGCCGATTGTTCCGTAGTTCCTTGCAGCTGTGGTCGCTGACAGGTGTATTCTCCTCGCCTCGTTGCTGTACTAGGTCACCCCCGATGCCGGTACCACTGGCGGCGACATGGAGGATGAAGGGCTTGGTGATATCTGACGAGGTGAGAGTAGAATTAGAATATGGCAAAGGAACACTATTATGGTCCTGAAAATGGTTATGAAGATCAGTTAGGATTTCCGAATTGGAAAGCGCTGACTCAGTGTCAGTGCTTTCGGGAGGAGAAGCAGGGAAGGTCTCACTGTGGATGTATGGCTCTTTAAAGGCAGAGTAATTAAGCATGACAGTGGGAGGAGTACCGTTATATAGCTTCAGGAGGTTGACGTGGCACAACTGGGTCTTCCGCCGCCTATCTAGAGTCTCTAGAACGTAGTTATTGTTGTTTCTGCACTCCTTGATGCGGTAGGGTCCTGAAAACCTGTTTTGTAAAGGAGAACCTGGGATAGGGAAATAAGCAAGTACGAAGTCTCCCGGTTTAAATTTCCTTACTTTGCTGGTCTGGTCGTAATGAGTCTTCATCCTCTCCTGTGCTTTCAATAGATTATCTTGGGCAAAACTGTGGACTCTCTCTAGAATGTGTTGTAGGTTTTGAAGAAACTGGGGCACATTCTGATGCTCACTGAAGGTGGCATCACGTAGAGAGTCTTTGAAAGCATTGAGGGGAGTACGGCACTTACGTCCGTAGAGCATCTCATAAGGAGATACTCCTAGGGACTCATTGGGAAGACTTCTATAGATACACAGAATTAGGTCGATTTGCTTATCCCAATCCTTAGAGGTTTCATTACAAAACTTCTTCAGGAGTGCTTTAATAGTCTGATGACTACGCTCAAGAGAACCCTGTGAAGCAGGATGATAGGGGCTGGACAATACCTGTTTGATGTTGAACTCCTCCAGTGTCCTCTTGAAGAGATCACTGGTGAAGTTGGTGCCACAGTCGCTCTGAACCTCCCTTGGAAATCCATACTGGGTGAAGATCTTCAATAAGTGTTTCACAACCGTAGCAGCCGTAATGTTCTTTACTGGAACTGCTATGGGGAATCTGGTGGTAGGACACAGGATGGTTAAGATATAGGCGTTACCTAAACTAGTCCGAGGTAAAGGACCAACACAGTCTATAATAAGTCTGTGGAAAGGTTCCGCAGGCACCTGTATGGGAGTCAATGGTGCTCTGGGAATAGAGATGTTCGGTTTACCTGCCATCTAACATGTATGACATTGTTTGACGTACTGTTTGACGCTATTTACCATACCTGGCCAGTAGTAGTCTTGACGGATTCCATGGTAAGTCTTGTTAAATCCGTAGTGGGAGAGTGCTCCGTGGGCCAGGTGTAGAATAGTGGGCCGCAGGCTGGCAGGAATCACTAGTTGTTCGACGTTGGCCCAATCGTCCTCCTCCTTCAGTTTACTGGGTCTATATCTGCGGTAGAGCAACTCGTTCTCTAGGAAGAACCCAGGAATACTGTCGGGTTGAGTCTCAGCCTGGAAAAATAATGGTGTTAAGGTAAGATCTTCCCTCTGTAACTTACGGAACTCCAACTTGGTCAGATTCGGGGGTAGTTTCTGAGGGTCTTGATGGACAGCGGTAGCAGTAGAGTCAGCTGGTCGTGCAGCTTGTGCACGGGTGGTCACTAAAACCGGAGGAGAAACTTCATCACTCTCTTGAACCTTTGCTGGAACATATTCAAAAATGGGATTATCCATCACAGAGGTACACACCTGGGGTTTGTCCATGACGATCAGGTTGGTCGGTTGCAGGTCTTCTGCCAAGTCGTTGCCCAGGAGAAGTTGCACTCCAGGCATGGGAAAAGGCTTTTCCCTGATGGCGACTTGGACTTCTCCGCTCACGAAGGGACAATCCAGGTGGACTCTGGCGAGAGGATAAGGAGTGGTAGCAGTGAGGTCAGTGATGAAGACAGTTTCTCCGGTGTAGGCGATGTTGGGCACAGCCGACTTCAAAATAATCGATTGAAGAGCCGCTGTGTCCCTCAAGATCTTCAATTTGAAACGTCCCTCCGGATTTGAACCGTTGGCAGAGACAGTTCCAGTATACAGGTGTTTACTGAAAAGAGAAAGATCATTAACATGAACACCAACATTCATCACAGGCTTACCGGACTTAGGAGGAGTCTGTTTGGGTTTTGGCGTTTCGGTGGTTCCTTTGTATTGAGACTTACCACATTTATCTATGGTATGTCCATAGAGTCTACAATACTTACAGTACAATTGCGAGCCAGCTTGATCGGTACTCACTTTCTCGTAACTGTACCACGACTTCTTACTGGAAGATGGTTCTGGTGTCAGCCGGTGGATGAGGCTGTAAGTGTCAGCCGACTTAGCACACTTTAGGTAGTCGGTTTCTTCTTTATCTGCTAAATATAGACGGACAGGAGGCGGCACACGCCTCAAGAATTCTTCAACTAGCATGAGGTTGACGAGTTCTGCAAAGGTAGAGACATGTGCTGCTTCCAGCCATTTCATAAAATATCTCCTTTTGGTATTAGCAAATTCGAGAAAGGTAGTGGTACTTGCCTTCAGGTGGTCACGGAATTTCCTTCGATAACTTTCGGTGGAGAGAAGGTAGGCGTCCAACACTGCTTGTCTCAGAGTCTGGTAGTCATTCTCAGACGCCAAAGTACTGAGTGTAACTGCAGTTCTACCTGTAAGATGTATTCTGAGAAGGGTTGCCCATTGGTCGGCAGGCCAACTAAGTTGATTAGCAAGGGTTTCAAAGGTGGTGAAAAACACATCAACTTCTGTTTCTACGAATGGTGGCATTAACTTACTTGCATGTGATATATTGAAACTGACGGGAAGATTGGCGGTAGCTTGCTGGCGTTGAGCGAGGTGTGAAGTTTCCAACGCGAATTCTCGTTGACGACATTCCATAGTCAGGGTTGCTTGTTGTCTGTCATGTTCGTGTTGCATCTCCAATTGGCGTTGTTTTGTTTCAAGCTGTACTCGTTCCCGCTCACGGAGTATTGCAATCTCACGTTCTTGTTCTTCCTTTCTTATGGCAGCTGCTAGTTCTTGTTCTTCTTTCCTCAAGGCAGCTTCTCGTTCCTTTTCTTCCTTTCGTATGGCAGCTGCTTCCCTTTGTTGCTCGAGGGCTTCTCTTTGTTGTTCGCGTTCGATCTTGGCCAGCTCTAGTCTGAGTTTCATCGTGGCTAAATCAGTTTTATCTGCCATAAAGTAAGTTTCGTGAGTTTCAGAGTCTATCATACCTTTCTCTAAGAAATGATCCAGTAACAGGTTATGTATTTCAATTTTGTTGGCTTGGTAGGGAACTTCTAGTTGATACTCATGTGCAAGAGTTTGTAATTCAGTCCTCTTGGCACGACTTAAAGTCCCTATTCCACCTGCTGGATCTGCACCGGAAAGCTTTGAGACGAAACATGGTGAAATTAGCAAATAAATGCACAACGAATACACTGTTGTGATATGGTGAATGTCAGAAACAGGACAACGTGGCAACTGGTACCTATCCTGTGGAATCTTTAACAATTAATGTTAATTACAAGATGATAAATGATTAATTAAATCAAGGTCGCAGGAAATCTTGTACCCGGTACTCATGTAAGAGGATAAGGGCAAGAAAATTCTACTAAACAAGCGAAACTGAGTTTCTAAAACAAATGAAACAGTTAACTGCCTCAAAAGTAAAATTGGTAGTCCAAGAATGTAGGCATACCTTGCCGAGTCTCTATAGGACATAAGCAAGTTTTCCCACTGAAATTATACTTACAGAATTAGTGAACTTTTGTGCTCTGAAAAAGATGGCTAATTCCCTACCAATGTAAATATCATCATCTCTGACCGACGTGTAGGAGTGCGAGGTGTCAACTGGTGACGAGAACTGCTGCTGAGGTCCCAATTCAGCAACTAAAGTTCGTGCTAGAGGAACTATGGCCCTCTTTATCCTCCTACTGTCAGATTGCAGAAGATTAGGAGCACTTGACCCGGGGACAGACCACAGTACCAGGGTACCAATATGATGATCTGTCGAAAATATGAGAAATATCCTAGGGACAAAAGATGGTAAACACGAGTAATAACATGGAGGGAGAGGTGACCAATTAAGAGAATGACTGAGGCATACAGTCACCACGCAATCCAAAGTTGTCTCACCTTCACCATATGCTACTCTCGGAATGCACAATACACACAGCACCATATTAAAATAAAATTGAAAATTCAAAATAGTAAAAAGCTACATTACCAAAGCCAAATACGCTTACCATAAATTTACTACTTGGCACCAGTACCTGAGTGAAGCTCCGGGACAGGCCCCCACGTTATGTGACGGTAAAGCGTTGGTGTTCGGCTGTTTCAAAAGCTAGGGGCAGGGCCTCGTCACATAATCAAAAAAAAAAAGAGAAAAGTTGGTCCTTTCGTCTGTGGTAAGGTAATGGGAAGACACACAAAACACAAGTATATAAACAATGAAATTTTAATTACTCTAGAAAAACAAGACATGAATAAAGGTAATCACATAAAAATATGCAAGATAAGTCAACAAACAAAATAACATGAATAATCACTGGCAAATGAAAAGTTACGTTAAGACAAGTAAGTTACAGTGATAGCAAAATAAAATATAAGTGGTGCTGGAATACTGGCTTCGAGATGCCACCTCCCTTAGTAAACGAAAGCCAAGGCTTAGTCTACCAGCGAGAGATGTCAACTGCTTGGAGCACTGAGATATTCTGACGATACTGGCGCACTGCAGCCCAGACGTCGACTTGGTGGTGGTGGCGGAGGGCAGGGGCGACGAGTCACCAGCCAATCAGCGACAGGCAGGCAGAGGATGAGCAGTTAGCTGGTTACGGCGGTGGTAGCAGGTGTCACGGTGTGCTGGATACGATTTGCTCTCTGGGCAAAACGTTTGGTGATACTTGGTGAACGTATTTTGTATATAGTCTCTTGTATATTGACGTACTTATGTAGGGAAGAGCAGGCTCAATCTCTCTTGAAAGAGATTATCGTCACAATATATATATATATATATATATATATATATATATATATATATATATATATATATATATATATATATATATATATATATATATATATGTCGTACCTAGTAGCCAGAACGCACTTCTCAGCCTACTATGCAAGGCCCGATTTGCCTAATATTATGCCAAGTTTTCATGAAATAATTGTTTTTCGACTACCTAACCTACCTAACCTAAACTAACTTTCTCGGCTACCTAACCTAACCTAACCTATAAAGATAGGTTAGGTTAGGTTAGGTAGGGTTGGTTAGGTTCGGTCATATATCTACGTTTATTTTAACTCCAATAAAAAAAAATTGACCTCATACATAAAGAAATGGGTAGCTTTATCATTTCATAAGAAAAAATTAGAAAAAATATATTTCATTCAGGAAAACTTGGCTTATTAGGCAAATCGGGCCTTGTACAGTAGGCTGGCTCAGAAGTGCGTTCTGGCTACTAGGTACGACATATATATATATATATATATATATATATATGTCGTACCTAGTAGCCAGAACTCACTTTTCAGCCTACAATGCAAGACCCGATTTGCCTAATAAGCCAAGTTTTCATGAATTAATATATTTTCTCTAATTTTTTTCTTATGAAATGATAAAGCAACCCATTTCATTATGTAAGATGTCAATTTGTTTTTATTGGAGTTCAAATTAACGTAGATATATGACCGAACCTAACCAACCCTACCTAACCTAACCTAACCTATCTTTATAGGTTAGGTTAGGTTAGGTAGCCGAAAAAGTTAGGTTAGGTTAGGTTAGGTAGGTTAGGTAGTCGAAAAGCAGTTAATTCATGAAAACTTGGCTTATTAGGCAAATCGGGCCTTGCATAGTAGGCTGAGAAGTGAGTTCTGGCTACTAGGTACGACATATATATATATATATATATATATATATATATATATATATATATATATATATATATATATATATATATATATATATATATATATATATATATATATATATATATATATATATATATATATATATATATGTGTGTGTGTGTATTTGTTCAATATATAATTCTACCAATCTTAGATTAAACAGTGTTTACGAGCCTGTTGATCCATATTTGCAACTTTTCTTTCCCACAACTCTATGGAAACATTAGTCAAGATTTCAACAAAGTTTTGTGTTTGCTGGGAAGAGACAAATAGAGAAAAAGAGAGAGACACCCAGCCGATACAAAACGTTTCTTGATGTTTTTATTTGTTTGCAGGAATGCAACACGGTAGCAATTAATATAAAGTCGTCTTTTTAAGGTATTAAAGACGTTAATTTCAGTCAATCAAATCATAGACCTTAATGCAAAAGAAGAAATTAAATTGTTTTAACGTTTCTAATTTAAATTAAGTTCATCCACTTACCTTATGTATGTGTGTTTGTGTGTGTGTGTGTGTGTGTGTGTGCATTCACATACTTGTATTCACCGAGTTGTTCTTGTAGGGATTGAGCTCTGCTCTTTTGGCCCGCTTATCAACTGTTACTAACTACTAACGATTTTTTTGGGGCACACACACACACACAATTTCGACCTAGTCTTCACTCTGAACGACTCCTACATAAGAGAAATCGGTTTTGAGGACCCAGTAGGAATGAGCGACCACAGTGTACTGGTGTTTGAGTACTTGATTGAAGAAGGGTTATTGAACTCGAGGAGGGATACCGAAACCAAAAGGTTAGCATACCGAAAGGGAAACTATGAGGGGATAAGAAAATTCCTAACAGATATAGCGTGGGAAACAGAGCTCAGGGGAAAGACGGCCCAGGATATGATGGATTACATCACGCAGAAGTGCAAGGACGCAGCAAACAAGTTTGTCCCAGTCCAAAAGGAAAACAGAGAAATGAAAATGAGAAACCCATGGTTTAATCAGAGATGTAGGCTAGCTAAGCAGCAAAGTAAAAGGGCATGGAGAAACTATAGGAATAACAGGACTCTGGAGAGCAGAGAAAGATACCAGAATGCCAGGAATGAATATGTCAGGATGAGAAGGGAGGCAGAAAGACAATACGAAAATGACATCGCAAGCAAGGCAAAGACTCAGCCTAAATTGTTGCAAAGCCACATTTCGGAGAAAAACAACAGTAAAGGATCAGGTTATGAAATTATGTATAGGGGTGGAAGGATTCACTACAAATGAATAGGAAGTGTGTGAGGAATTGAATAAGAAATTCCAGGAGGTCTTCACCTTAGAGCAAGGAGAAGTTCTAGAGGTAAGTAAGGGAATAGCTAACCAGGAACCACTGGAAGAGTTTGAGATTACCAGTGGGGGAGTAAGGAAGTGTTTACTAGAGTTGGATGTGACGAAGGCTTTAGGCCCAGATGGAATCTCCCCTTGGGTTCTAAGGGAAGGAGCAAGAGAACTGTGCCTACCACTCTCCATAGTGTATAACAAATCACTGGCAACAAGGAAACTGCCAGATATTTGGAAAGCAGCTAACGTAGTCCCGATATACAAGAAAGGGGATAGACAGGAGGCACTGAACTACAGGCCAGTGTCCCTAACCTGCATACCATGCAAGCTGACGGAGAAGATTGTGCGAAAAAAACTAGTGGAGCATCTGGAGCGAAGTAACTTTGTAACACAGCATCAACATGGGTTCAGGGATGGCAGGTCCTGCCTCACAGGGTTACTTGAATTCTACGACCAGGCAACAAAAATAAGGCAAGAAAGAGAAGGGTGGGCAGACTGCATATTTTTGGATTGTCAGAAAGCCTTTGATACAGTGCCACACAAGAGGCTAGTGCGAAAGTTGGAGATGCAGGCTGGAGTGAAAGGGAAGGTATTCCGGTGGATAGAGGAGTACCTAAGCAACAGGAGACAATGAGTCTGTGTGAGGGGTGAGGTCTCAGATTGGCGAGACGTCACAAGTGGAGTCCCGCAGGGGTCAGTCCTTGGACCTATACTGTTTCTGGTATATGTAAATGATCTCCCAGAGGGTATAGATTCGTTCCTCTCAATGTTTGCCGACGATGCAAAAATTTTGAGGAGGATTGAAACAGAGGATGATAGTAGGAGGCTACAAGATGACCTGGATAGACTGAGTGAATGGTCCAACAAATGGCTGTTGAAGTTCAACCCGAGTAAATGCAAAGTAATGAAACTAGGCAGTGGAAACAGGAGGCCAGGCACAGGATACAGAATAGGAGATGAAGTACCTAATGAAACAGACAGAGAGAAAGATCTAGGAGTTGATATCACACCAAACCTGTCTCCTGAAGCCCACATAAAGAGAATAACGTCTGCAGCATATGCGAGGCTGGCTAACATCAGAACGGCGTTCAGGAACCTGTGTAAGGAATCATTCAGAATCTTGAACACAACATATGTAAGACCAATCCTGGAGTATGCGGCCCCAGCATGGAGCCCGTACCTTGTCAAGCACAAGACAAAACTGGAAAAAGTACAAAGGTATGCTACTAGACTAGTCCCAGAACTAAGAGGCATGAGTTATAAGGAAAGGCTGCGGGAAATGCACCTTACGACAATGGAAGACAGAAGAGTAAGGGGGACATGATCACAACCTACAAAATCTTCAGGGGGAATCGACCGGGTAAACAAGGATGAACTATTCAACACTGGTGGGACGCGAACAAGGGGACACAGGTGGAAGCTGAGTACCCAAATGAGCCACAGAGACATTAGAAAGAACTTTTTCAGTGTCAGAGTAGTTAGTAAATGGAATGCACTAGGAAGTGATGTGGTGGAGGCTGACTCCATACACAGTTTTATATGTAGATGTGATAGAGCCCAGTAGGCTCAGGAATCTGTACACCAGTTGATTGACGGTTGAAAGGCGGGACCAAAGAGCCAGAGCTCAACCCCCTGCAAGCACAATTCGGTGAGTACAATTAGGTGGGTACACACACACACACACACACACACGTCCCTCTGTACCAGACGGCGGTCCGTAAATTTCTTCAATATTCTCGGGATATTTACGTATCAGAGAGCCCAAAACATACTTTTTGGTCATATGAAGGGTACAGTAAAGCAGTGATAACGCAACATAGTGAATTCTTATAACGTTGGATAATAAGAAAAAAATTGAAAAAGAACGAGTTTGTGGCAAGACGGTGGCACCAGAGGCCTGAGAAGGGAAGAACTTGGACCACCACGTGGGAGGACCTCTGGCGGGGACGTCAACAATTAAGGCGGACATCGCTTCATAAATCACCTAATTGTGCTGTGGGATGCTTACTTGGAGGTGAGTGCACCTCAAAGTCAGTCATACAAGGTGTACAGTGTTTTTTTATATAATAATTAGCTTTGAACATAAGTTAATTAAAATACAAAAAAGTAGCTCAAGAGCCTCAGCTTGGTACTAGTTTTCTCACACCTGTGTGTTACATTACACCACTACGGACTTGTCCCACCCCCCTCCTCACCATAACACGCCAATGTAAACACACACACACACATACGAACACACAAACCAGCCTACCGCCATCCTCACCCCTCACCCCCGGGACTGACCTTCCATCCCTCACTAACCTAATTGCCCTTCTTCCTCTTTCCCCAGCTCTGCCTATTTCCCTCTCTCCCTTGCTCTCCCTCTCCCTATCTCCTTTGCTCTCCCTCACTCCCCTTCACTCCCCCTCTCCCTTTCACTCCCTCTCTCCCTCTCCCTCCATCCGTCCACCAGATAACCCCACCCCCCACCGTTCCACCCCCACAATAAACACACACACACACGCACACACACACACACACACATACACGCACACACACACACACACACACACACACACACACACACACACACACACACACACACACACACACACACACACACACAGAGGGACAGTTTATCCCCGTCCAAAAGGAGAAAAACGAAAAACAACAGAAAAACCCATGGTTCAACCAGGAATGCAAGGTAGCGAAGCAACTGAGTAAAAGAACATGGAGAAACTACAGAAATAACGGAACATCAGAGAGCAGGGAGATACCAGAGGGCCAGAAATGAGTACCTCACAGTGAGGAGGGAAGCAGAGAGACAGTTTGAAAATGACATCGCGAGTAAAGCCAGGACCCAACCAAAGCTGCTCCACAGCCATTTCAGGAGGAAAACAGCAGTGAAGGAACAAGTGATGAAGCTGCGAAAAGCAGAGAATAGATACACAGAGAATGACAAGGAGGTGTGTGAATAACTCAACAAGAGATACCAGGAGGTCTTCACAATAGAACAAGGAGAAGCCCCTGCACTAAATGAGGAGGCGGCATACCAAGCAACCTTGGAGAAATTTGACCTCACCAGTGAGGAGGTCAAAAGGTGTCTGCTGGAGTTGGATGTGACAAAGGCTGTTGGGCCTGACAGAATCTCACCATGGATACTAAAGGAAGGTGCAGAAGCACTAAGTGTGCCACTCTCTATGGTGTATAACCGGTCACTGAAATCAGGAGACTTACCAGAAAGAAGTAAGACAGCAAACGTGGTCGCAATATACAAGAAGGGTGACAGGCAAGAGGCACTGAACTACAGGCCAGTTTCCTTAACTTGTATACCATGCAAGGTGATGGAGAAGATCGTGAGGAAAAGGCTCGTAGAGCATCTGGAGGGAAATAACTTTGTAATGCACCACCAACATGGGTTCAGAGATGGTAAACCGTGCCTCACAGGTTTAATAGAATTTTATGACCAGGCAACGAAAATTAGGCAGGAAAGAGAAGGGTGGGCCGACTGCATTTTCCTGGATTGCCAAAAAGCCTTTGACACAGTACCCCATAAAAGGCTGTTAAAAAAGTTGGAGCAACAGGCAGGAGTAAAAGGGAAGGTGCTCCAGTGGATAAGGGAGTACTTAAACAACAGGAAACAGCGAGTAACGGTGAGGGGGGAGACATCAGAGTGGCGAGATGTCACCAGCGGAGTCCCACAGGGCTCAGTACTTGGACCCATCCTGTTTCTAATATATGTGAACGATCTTCCGGAGGGTATAGACTCATTCCTCTCAATGTTTGCTGATGATGCAAAAATTATGAGAAGAATCAAGACGGATGAAGATAGACAGAGACTACAGGATGACCTGGATAAACTGGAGGAATGGTCTAGAAAATGGCTGCTAAAGTTCAACTCGGGAAGTGTAAAGTGATGAAATTAGGCGAAGGGAGCAGGAGGCTGAACACAAGGTATCATCTGGGAGGTGAAATCCTGCAAGAGTCAAATAGAGAGAAAGACCTGGGGGTTGATACCACACCGAACCTGTCCCCAGAGGCCCACATCAAAAGCATATCATCAGCGGCATATGCTAGACTGGCCAACATAAGAACTGCCTTTAGAAACTTGTGTAGGGAATCTTTCAGAACCATGTATACCACTTATGTAAGACAAATCCTGGAGTATGCAGCTCCAGCCTGGAGTCCATACCTAGTTAAACACAAGACAAAGTTAGAGAAGATTCAGCGGTATGCCACCAGGCTCGTCCCGGAACTGAGAGGATTGAGCTACGAGGAAAGGCTAAAGGAGCTGAACCTCACATCCCTGGAAAACAGAAGAGTAAGGGGAGACATGATAACCACCTACAAAATTCTCAGGGGAATTGACAGGGTGGACAAAGACAAACTCTTCTGCACGGGTGGGACACGAACAAGGGGACACAGGTGGAAACTTAGTATCCAGATGAGCCACAGAGACGCTAGAAAGAATTTTTTCAGTGTCAGAGTAGTTAATAAATGGAATGCACTAGGAAGTGATGTGGTGGAGGCTGACTCCATACACAATTTCAAATGTAGACATGATAGAGCCCAGCAGGCTCAGGAATCTGTACACCAGTTAATTGACAGTTGAGAGGCGGGACCAAAGAGCCAAAGCTCAACCCCCGCAAGCACAATTAGGGGGAATACACACACACAAACACACACAAACACACACAAACACACACACACACACACACACACACACAGTATCAGATTATATACAAAAGAGACCGAGCATCAGATTATCACCCAATGGGAAGGTGGGAATGTTACATTGGAAAGAAATGCCTCCATACCTGAAACATTTGCTGACATACTGAAATAGAGCTCAGAAGCAATGGCCACAGTGAGGGAAGTAGCCATGCAAGCAGCTACATCACAGGAAGCAGCAAGGTGCACCATTCAGCTGCTGGAGAGAAAAAGATCAGTGGTAGTTGTAGGCATCAAAGAACAGGAAGGATCCAACAGGCAAGAACATAATAGCAAGGATAGAGAGGCAGTACATGGGCTACTGAAGGGGTTACAGATAAAAGGGGCTGAACAAAACATTGAGAAGGTTTTCAGGTTGGGTTGGTACAACAAGGACAGAAACCGACTTGTAAAGGTGGTGTTTACAAACGAAACCACGAAGAAGGATATTCTCGAAAGGAAGAGTCGTCTGCAGCATGTGGAGGGATACAAAAAAGTATTCCTGCAGAGGGACAGGACGAAGGAGAAGAGAGCCAGAGCAGCAGAGGCAAGGAGGAAGCGCAGGGAGAGAGGAGCAAACCAGGAAATCACAGCCCCCAACACAACAGTCCTAGAGACAAGAGGGGAACCCAAGACCCACATCCCAGCAACACCAGAGGGGAGGGCAAAACCACCACCTGCCTCTGCATAGAAACCCTCCCTTCCCCTCATCCTACCTGCCCCCCCCAACCCCTCCCCCCCCTATCCCCACCCCATTCTGATCCTGCCACCCCTTCCCCATTCCCGTCATGTCCTCCCTCCCACCTTTCCCCCCTGTCTCCCCTTCCCCTTCATCCCATACCCTCCCTATCCCTCCTCCCCCCTCACCCCGTATCCTCCAAGTCCCCCCTATCTCTTTAACCCACACCCTACCTGTCCCCCCTTCCCCTAAACCCCCACCCCCCACCCCAAAATCTACTGAGTCCCTGCAAACCACCTCACAGATTTTCTCACCCACGGAACAGCTTCCCACACCAGCAGAATGCTCGCCAAGAAAGGGAAAAGAAAATGAACTGAAGAAAGTTGGCTTCAAGGCAATGTACACTAACATAGATGGGATTACAAATAAAACAAGTGAACTCGGAGAATGGGCACTAGAAGAAAACCCAGAAGAAAAAACATAATAGCACTCACAGAAACAAAGCTAACGAAAACTATAACAAACGCAGCGTTTCCACAGGGCTAATATGTAGTGAGGAAAGAAAGAGTAGGGAGAGGAGGAGGTGGCGTAGCTTTGCTACTAAGAGAAGATTGGAGTTTCGAAGAGATGGTAATTCAGAACTGTGAAGGTTTCAGTGACTACATATCAGGCACCATGGCACTTGAGGACAGAAAATTATAGTAGTAGTCATATATAACCCCCAAACGAATGACATAAGACCCAGACAGGAATATGATAGAAACAACTTGGCCACCATCAATATAATAGATAGAGCAGCTTCTGTGGCTAGCAGGAACGGATCCAGACAACTAATCATGGGAGACTTCAACCATGGGAAGATAGATTGGGGGAACAGAGACCCGCATGGAGGCCCAGACACATGGAGAGCAAGCTGCTGGATGTGGCAACAAGAAACTTTCTAAGTCAACACGTCAAGGGACCGACAAGAATGAGAGGAGGGGATGAACCAGCCTTGCTTGATCTGATATTTACACTAAATGAGTCGGATATAAGGGAAGTTAAGTTGGAAGCACCCTTGGGAATGAGTGATCATAGTGTATTGAGCTTTGAGTTGCTGGTTGAGCTAGGAATTATCACCCCCAAAAAAGAACTGGGAAACAAAGGGCTGGCGTACCGAAAGGGAAATTATGAGGAGATGAATAAATTCCAATGGGATATACATTGGGACACAGAACTCGGAACCAAATCAGTACAAGACGTGATGGACTATGTCACCCAAAAACGTCAGGAGGCTGTAAGCAGGTTTGTACCAGCCCGACCGGAGAAAGCAGAGAAGCAAAGGAAGAATCCGTGGTTTAATAGGGAATGTATGAAAGCAAAGGAGCTGAACAAAAGGGCATGGAGGAACTTCCGTAAAAACAGAAAACCAGAAAGTAGAGAGAGATACGAGAGAAACAGGAACGAGTATGTTAGTGTGAGAAGAGCAGCTGAGAAAAGGTATGAAAATGATATAGCTAATAAAGCCAAGACTGAACCAAAGGTACTACACAGTCACATCAGGAGAAAGACAACAGTGAAGGAACAGGGGATGAAACTTAGGGTGGCCGAGGACAGGTACAATGAGAATGACAAAGAGGTGTGTGAAGAACTCAACAAAAGATTCCAGGAGGTCTTTACCTCCTGGAACAGGGAGAAGTCACGGCGCTAGGAGAGGTGACAGCAAACCAGATGAACTTATAAAGGTTCGAAATTACAAGAGATGAGGTCAAGAAGCACCTATTGGAGCTGGATGTGAGAAAAGCTGTTGGGCCGGACGGAATCTCACCATGGGTATTGAAAGAGTGTGCAGGAGCACTTTGCTTGCCACTCTCCATAGTGTATAGTAGGTCACTGGAAACGGGAGACCTACCAGAAATATGGAAGACTGCTAATGTAGTACCAATATACAAAAAGGGTGACAGACAAGAGGCACTGAACTACAGGCTAGTGTCCTTAACTTGTATCCCATGCAAGGTGATGGAGAAGATTGTGAGAAAAAACATAGTAACACATCTGGAGAGAAGAGACTTCGTGACAACCCATCAACATGGGTTCAGGGAGGGTAAATCTTACCTTACAGGCTTGATAGAATTCTACGATCAGGTGACAAAGATTTAAGCAAGAAAGAGAAGGATGGGTGGACTGTATTTTTTGGACTGTCAGAAAGCCTTTGGCACAGTACTCCATAAAAGGTTGATGCATAAGCAGGAGAAAAAGCAGGAGTAACAAATAGGGCGCTCCAGTGGATAAGGGAGTACCTAAGCAATAGGAAGCAGAGAGTTACAATGAGGGGGTGAGACCTCAGAATGGCGTGAATGGTCGCCAATGGAGTCCCACAGGGCTCTGTGCTTGGACCTATCCTGTTTCTGACATACGTAAATGATCTCCCAGAGGGTATAGACTCATTCCACTCAATGTTTGCTGACGACGCCAAAATTATGAGAAGGATTAAGCCAGAGAAGGACAGCTTGAGGCTTCAAGAAGACCTGGACAAGCTGCAGGAATGGTCGAACAAATGGCTGTTAGAGTTTAACCAAAGCAAATGTAATGTAATGAAGATAGGGGTAGGAAGCAGGAGACCAGATACAAGGTATCATTTGGGAGATGAAATACTTCAAGAGTCAGAGAAAGAGAAAGACCTGGGGGTTGATATCACGCCAGACCTGTCCCCTGAAGCTCATATTAAGAGGATAACATCAGCAGCATATGCCAGGTTGGCTAACATAAGAACGGCCCCTAGAAACTTGTGTAAGGAATCTTTCAGAACATTATATACCACATATGTCAGACCAATCCTGGAGTATGAGGCTCCAGCATGGAGTCCATATCTAGTCAAGCATAAGGCTAAACTGGAAAAGGTTCAAAGGTTTGCCACCAGACTAGTACCCGAGCTGAGAGGTATGAGCTACGAGGAGAGACTAAACGAATTGAACCTCACTTCGTTGGAAGACAGAAGAGTTAGGGGGACATGATCACCACATTCAAGATTCTCAAGGGAATCGACAGGGTTGATAAAGACAGGCTATTTAACACAAGGAGCACACGCACTAGGGGACACAGGTGGAAACTGAGTGCCCAAATGAGCCACAGAGATATTAGAAAGAACTTTTTTAGTGTCAGAGTGGTTGACAAATGGAATGCATTAGGGGGTGATGTGGTGGAGGCTGACTCCATACACAGTTTCAAGTGTAGATATGATAGAGACCGATAGGCTCAGGAATCTGTACACCTGTTGATTGACGGTTGAGAGGTGGGACCAAAGAGCCAGAGCTCAACCCCCGCAAACACAACTTGGTGAGTACTAGGTGAGTACACACACACATACACACACACACACACACACACATACACACACACACACACACACATACACACACACACACACACACAACTACAGGCTAGTGTCCTTAACTTGTATCCCATGCAAGGTGATGGAGAAGATTGTGAGAAAAAACATAGTAACACATCTGGAGAGAAGAGACTTCGTGACAACCCATCAACATGGGTTCAGGGAGGGTAAATCTTACCTTACAGGCTTGATAGAATTCTACGATCAGGTGACAAAGATTTAAGCAAGAAAGAGAAGGATGGGTGGACTGCACTCCACTCTGTCTAATAGGACAGAGTGGAGTGACAAGGACAAAGCAGCAGTGAATGAAGTACTAAAGGCACTAGACATGGAAGGGGCTGAGCATAGCATTGAGAAGGTTTTCAGGCTAGGCCGGTACAACAAAGACCGAGACCGAATGATAAAGATAGTGTTTGCAAACGAGAACACAAAGGAGAAGATCCTATCAAGGAAGAGCTCCCTGAAAAACGTGGGAAAATTAAAAAATGTATTCCTCCAGAGAGACATGACAAGGGAGGAGAGAGCCGTGGCGGCAGAAGCAAGGAAGAGGCGCAGGGCGAGAGGGGAAAACCAGGAAGTAACAGCTCCCAACCCAACACCCCCAGAGGCGAGGGGGGAACCCACAACCAGCTACCCAGTAACACCAGAAAGGAGGACAACCCCACCTCCCTCCACTGCATAGAAAACCCCCCTACCCCAAACCCTCCCTGCCCCCACTCAAATGTTCAGCAAAATCTCCCTCCCCCCACACCCAATCCCCACCCTTCTACCCCTCCCCTCCTCCCGAGTCCTCCCTCCCCCCCTTTCCTTCCCGTCCTCCCTCCCCTTTCACCCCATACCCTCCCTGTCCCTCCCCCTTCACTGGATCCCCCGCCCCTCATCCCAGTATCCTCTGAGACCCTGTTATCCACCTCACAGGTCCTCACACCCATGGAACAGCCTCCCCCACCAGCAGAACACTCACCAAGGAGGCGATTTGAGAAGGGACAGAAGAAAGTGAGCCTCAAAGCAATGTACACAAACATAGATGGAATTACAAATAAAGCAAATGAGCTTGGAGAACTGGTACTAGAGGAAAACCCAGACATAATAGCACTCACAGAAACAAAGATCACGAAAACGATAACAAATGCAGTGTTCCCACAGGACTATTATGTTATGAGGAAAGAGAGGGAAGGAAGAGGTGGGGGTGGTGTAGCTCTGCTGGTAAGACAAGGCTGGGATTTTGAGGAGATGGATATTCAGGGCTGCGAAGGTTTCAGTGACTATATAGCAGGTACTGTAACAAATGGAGGGAAAAAAATTATAGTCGCAGTCATATATAATCCACCACCAAATGACAGAAGACCTAGACAGGAATATGATAGAAACAACATGGCCACCATTAACATAATAGAAAGAGCAGCTTCTGTTGCTAGCAGGAATGGATCTGGACTACTAATTATGGGAGACTTCAACCATGGGAAGATAGATTGGAAGAACAGAGACCCGCATGGAGGACCAGAAACATGGAGAGCTAAGCTGCTGGACGTGGCAACAAGAAACTTTCTAAGCCAGCACACCAAAGAACCAACAAGAATGAGAGGAGAAGATGAACCAGCAATGCTTGATTTGATATTTACCCTAAATGAATGGGATATAAGGGAAGTTAAGATGGAAGCGCCCTTGGGAATGAGTGATCACAGTGTATTGAACTTTGAGTACCTGGTAGAGCTAGGACTTATCTCCCCCCAAAAAGAACTAGGAATCAAAAGGCTGGCATACCGAAAGGGGAATTATGAACAGATGAGAAGTTTCCTAAGTGAAATACCTTGGGACACAGACCTCAGAGATAAGTCTGTACAGGGTATGATGGACTATGTTACCCAAAAGTGTCAGGAGGCAGTAAACAGGTTCATCCCGGCCCAAAGGGAAAAATCCGAGAAGCAACAGAAGAATCCATGGTATAATAGGGCATGTATGGAAGCGAAGAAACTGAACAAAAAGGCGTGGAGGAACTTCCGGAATAACAGAACACCAGAAAGCAGAGAGAGATACCAGAGAACCAGGAATGAGTACGTCAGGGTGAGAAGAGAAGCAGAGAAAAATTTTGAAAATGATATAGCAAACAAAGCCAAGACCGAACCAAAGCTACTCCACAGTCACATCAGAAGGAAAACAACAGTGAAAGAACAGGTATTGAAACTTAGAACAGGCGAGGACAGGTATACAGAGAATGACAGAGAGGTGTGTGAGGAACTTAACAAGAGGTTCCAGGAGGTCTTCACAATAGAACAGGGTGAGGTCACTGTGCTAGGAGAAAGGGAGGTAAACCAGGCGGCCTTGGAGGAGTTCGAAATTACGAGAGAGGAGGTCAAGAGACACCTGCTGGATCTGGATGTTAGAAAGGCTGTTGGTCCAGATGGGATCTCACCATGGGTACTGAAAGAGTGTGCAGAGGCACTTTGCCTGCCACTCTCCATAGTGTATAGTAAGTCACTAGAGACGGGAGACCTACCAGAAATATGGAAGACGGCGAATGTGGTCCCAATATACAAAAAGGGCGACAGACAAGAGGCACTGAACTACAGGCCAGTGTCCTTGACTTGTATACCATGCAAGGTGATGGAGAAGATCGTGAGAAAAAAACCTGGTAACACATCTGGAGAGAAGGGACTTCGTGACAAATCGCCAACATGGATTCAGGGAGGGTAAATCTTGCCTTACAGGCTTGATAGAATTCTACGATCAGGTGACACAGATTAAGCAAGAAAGAGAGGGCTGGGCGGACTGCATTTTCTTGGATTGTCGGAAAGCCTTTGACACAGTACCGCATAAGAGGCTGGTACATAAGCTGGAGAGACAGGCAGGTGTAGCTGGTAAGGTGCTCCAGTGGATAAGGGAGTATCTAAGCAATAGGAAGCAGAGAGTTACGGTGAGGGGTGAGACCTCCGATTGGCGTGAAGTCACCAGTGGAGTCCCACAGGGCTCTGTACTCGGTCCTATCTTGTTTCTGATATATGTAAATGATCTCCCGGAGGGTATCGATTCATTTCTCTCAATGTTTGCGGACGATGCTAAAATTATGAGAAGGATTAAAACAGAAGAGGACTGTTTGAGGCTTCAAGAAGACCTAGACAAGCTGAAGGAATGGTCGAACAAATGGTTGTTAGAGTTTAACCCAACCAAATGTAATGTAATGAAGATAGGTGTAGGGAGCAGGAGGCCAGATACAAGGTATCATCTGGGAGAGGAAATTCTTCAGGAGTCAGAGAAGGAAAAAGACTTGGGGGTTGATATCACGCCAGACCTGTCTCCTGCAGCACATATCAAGCGGATAACATCAGCGGCATATGCCAGGCTGGCCAACATACGAACGGCATTCAGAAACTTGTGTAAAGAATCATTCAGAACTTTGTATACCACATATGTCAGGCCAATCCTGGAGTATGCAGCCCCAGCATGGAGTCCATATCTAGTCAAGGATAAGACTAAACTGGAAAAGGTTCAAAGGTTTGCCACCAGACTAGTACCCGAGCTGAGAGGTATGAGCTACGAGGAGAGACTACGGGAATTAAACCTCACTTCGCTGGAAGACAGAAGAGTTAGGGGGGACATGATCACCACATTCAAGATTCTGAAGGGGATTGATAGGGTAGATAAAGACAGTCTATTTAACACAAGGGGAACACGCACAAGGGGACACAGGTGGAAACTGAGTGCCCAAATGAGCCACAGAGATATTAGAAAGAACTTTTTTAGTGTCAGAGTGGTTGACAAATGGAATGCATTAGGAAGTGATGTGGTGGAGGCTGACTCCATACACAGTTTCAAGTGTAGATATGACAGAGCCCGATAGGCTCATGAATCTGTACACCTGTTGATTGACGGTTGAGAGGCGGGACCAAAGAGCCAGAGCTCAACCCCCGCAAACACAACTAGGTGAGTACAACTAGGTGAGTACACACACACACACATACACACACACACATACACACACACACACACCGAAACCGAAACAGTTGACAACACTGGATGCAAATAAAGCTGTTGGACCAGACAAAGTATCACCGTGGATACTTGAAGAGGCAGCGCAGGCTCTCAGCGTGCCTCTGGCAATGATCTTTAATGAGTCACTTATGTCGGGAGAATTGCCCAGTTGCTGGAAGGAGGCAAATGTTGTACCGATTTTCAAAAAAGGTGATAGGGAGGAGGCACTTAACTACAGACCCGTATCACTGACAAGCATCCCTTGCAAAATACTTGAAAGAATAATTAGGCTAAGACTTGTTGAGCACCTGGAGAGCATTGGGTTTGTAAACAAGCACCAACATGGGTTCTGGACAGGGAAATCATGCCTAACAAACCTTTTAGAATTCTATGATAAAGTAACAAGGATAAGGCAGGACAGAAAAGGCTGGGCAGACTGCATATTTCTTGACTGCCAAAAGGCCTTTGATACGGTACCGCACATGAGACTGCTATACAAACTTGAGAGGCAGGCAAGAGTAAGCGGAAAGGCCCTAGTATGGGTGAAGAACTACCTAACAGGAAGGAGCCAGAGGGTAATGGTAAGGGGCGAAAAGTCGGACTGGCGAACAGTAACAAGTGGAGTACCTCAAGGATCGGTGCTGGGACCAATCCTCTTTCTAATTTACGTAAATGATATGTTTACAGGAGTGGAATCATACATGTCAATGTTTGCGGAAGACGCAAAATTAATGAGAAGAGTTGTGACAGACGAGGATTGTAGGATCCTCCAAGAATACTTAAACATGCTGCAGAGATGGTCAGGGAAATGGCTACTGGAGTTTAACACCAGTAAATGTAAAGTTATGGAAATGGGATTAGGTGACAGGAGACCAAAGGGACAGTACACAATGAAGGGGAACAGCCTACCTGTAACGATTCGAGAAAGAGACCTGGGAGTGGATGTGACACCTAATCTAACTCCTGAGGCACATATAAATAGGATAACGACAGCAGCGTACTCTACACTGGCGAAAATTAGAACTTCATTCAGAAACCTAAATGAGGAGGCTTTTAGGGCGCTTTACACTGCCTACGTGAGACCCGTCTTAGAGTATGCCGTGCCATCATGGAGCCCCCACCTGAAGAAACACATAAAGAAACTGGAGAAGGTTCAGAGGTTTGCGACGAGGCTTGTCCCAGAGTTACGAGGGATGAGATATGAAGAGCGGCTGAAGGAACTGAACCTTACGACACTAGAGAAAAGAAGGGAGAGAGGAGATATGATATGGACATATAAAATACTCAGGGGAATTGACAAAGTGGAAATAGATGAAATGTTCACACGTAATAATAACAGAACGAGGGGACATGGGTGGAAACTGGAAACTCAGATGAGTAACAGAGATGTTAGGAAGTTTTCTTTTAGCGTGAGAGTAGTGGAAAAATGGAATGCACTTGGGGAACAGGTTGTGGAAGCAAATACTATTCATACTTTTAAAACTAGGTATGATAGGGAAATGGGACAGGAGTCATTGCTGTAAACAACCGATAGCTAGAAAGGCGGGATCCAAGAGTCAATGCTCGATCCTGCAAGCACAAATAGGTGAGTACACACACACACACACACACACACACACACACACACACACACACACACACACACACACACACACACACACACACACACACACACACACACACACACACACACACACACACACACACACATGATAGGAACGGGGGGGAGGACATGATAGGAACGTATAAGATACTCAGAGGGATTGACAAAGTGGACATAGACGAAATGTTCACACGGAATAGTAACAAAACGAGGGGACATGGATGGAAGCTTGAAACTCAGATGAGTCACAGAGATGTTAGGAAGTTTTCTTCTAGCGTGAGAGTAGTGGGAAAATGGAATGCACTTCAGGAACAGGTTGTGGAAGCAAATACTATTCATAATTTTAAAACCAGGTATGATAGGGAAATGGGACAGGAGTCATTGCTGTAAACAACCGATGCTCGAAAGGCGGGATCCAAGAGTCAATGCTCGATCCTGCAGACACTACTAGGTGAGTACACACACACACACACACACACACACACACACACACACACACACACACACACACACACACACACACACACACACACACACATCTCAGGAACCTGTACACCTGTTGATTGACAGTTGAGAGGCGGGACCAAAGAGCCAGAGCTCAACCCCTGCAAGCACAACTAGGTGAGTACAACTAGGTGAGTACACACACACACACACACACACACACGCACACACACACACACACACACACACACACACACACACACACACACACACACACACACACCTGGTAGTATGGGCCTCGTAGCCTGGTGGATAGCGCACAGGATTCGTAATTCTGTGGCGCGGGTTCGATTCCCGCACGAGGCAGAAACAAATGGGCAAAGTTTCTTTCACCCTGAATGCCCCTGTTACCTAGAAGTAAATAGGTACCTGGGAGTTAGTCAGCTGTCACGGGCTGCTTCCTGGTGTGTGTGTGTGTGTGTGTGTGTGTGTACTCACCTATATGTACTCACCTATATGTGCTTGCAGGATCGAGCATTGACTCTTGGATCCCGCCTTTCGAGCATCGGTTGTTTACAGCAATGACTCCTGTCCCATTTCCCTATCATACCTGGTTTTAAAATTATGAATAGTATTTGCTTCCACAACCTGTTCCTGAAGTGCATTCCATTTCCCCACTACTCTCACGCTAAAAGAAAACTTCCTAACATCTCTGTGACTCATCTGAGTTTCAAGCTTCCATCCATGTCCTCTCGTTCTGTTACTATTCCGTGTGAACATTTCGTCTATGTCCACTCTGTCAATTCCTCTGAGTATCTTATACGTTCCTATCATGTCCCCCCTCTCCCTTCTTCTTTCTAGTGTCGTAAGGCACAGTTCCCTCAGGCGCTCTTCATACCCCATCCCTCGTAGCTCTGGGACGAGTCTCGTTGCAAACCTCTGAACCTTTTCCAGTTTCATTATATGCTTCTTCAGATGGGGATTCCATGATGAGGCGGCATACTCTAAGACTGGCCTTACGTAGGCAGTGTAAAGCGCCCTAAATGCCTCCTTACTTAGGTTTCTGAATGATGTTCTAACTTTTGCCAGTGTAGAGTACGCTGCTGTCGTTATCCTATTAATATGTGCCTCAGGAGATAGATTAGGTGTTACGTCCACCCCCAGGTCTCTTTCACGCGTCGTTACAGGTAGGCTGTTCCCCTTCATTGTGTACTGTCCCTTTGGTCTCCTATCTCCTAGTCCCATTTCCATAACTTTACATTTGCTCGTGTTGAATTCTAGTAGCCATTTCTCTGACCATCTCTGCAATCTGTTC
Source organism: Procambarus clarkii (assembly GCF_040958095.1). Lineage (NCBI taxonomy): Eukaryota > Metazoa > Arthropoda > Malacostraca > Decapoda > Cambaridae > Procambarus > Procambarus clarkii. Next base: position 13,994,301 of record NC_091233.1, read on the forward strand.
AGGTCCTCTTGGAGGATCCTGCAATCCTCATCTGTCACAACTCTTCTCATCAACTTTGCATCATCCGCAAACATCGACATGTAGGACTGTACGCCTGTAAACATGTCGTTAACATATACAAGAAATAGAATTGGTCCCAGCACCGATCCTTGTGGTACTCCACTTGTTACTGTTCGCCAGTCCGACTTCTCGCCCCTTACCGTAACTCTTTGGCTCCTTCCTGTTAGGTAGTTCCTTATCCATTCTAGGACCTTTCCCCCCACCCCCGCCTGCCTCTCGAGCTTGAACAGCAGTCTCATGTGCGGTACTGTATCAAAGGCTTTTTGGCAGTCCAGAAATATGCAGTCTGCCCAACCATCTCTGTCCTGTCTTATCCTCGTTATTTTATCATAGAATTCCAGAAGGTTTGTTAGGCACGATTTCCCTGTCCAGAACCCATGTTGATGTTTGTTCACAAACCTAATGTTCTCCAGGTGTGCAACCAGTCGTAGCCTAATTATTCTTTCCAGTATTTTACAGGGGATGCTTGTCAGTGATACAGGTCTGTAGTTAAGTGCCTCCTCCCTATCTCCTTTCTTGAAGATCGGCACGACATTTGCCTTCTTCCAGCAACTGGGCAATTCTCCTGACATAAGTGACTCATTAAAGATCATTGCCAGAGGCACGCTGAGGGCCTGTGCTGCTTGTTTTAGTATCCACGGTGATACTTTGTCTGGTCCAACTGCTTTAGTTGCATCTAGAGTTGTCAACTGTTTCATTACCTCCTCTGCTGTCACCTCTATATCTGATAGTCTTTCATCTAGGGTAACCCCTTCCAACAATGGGAGCTGCTCAGGCTCGGTAGTGAACACTCCATGGAAACTGGCATTCAGTGCCTCGCAGATTTCCTTGTCACTTTCAGTATATGCCCCCTCTGTCTTCCTTAGTCTTGTCACTTGGTCGTTCACCGACATTTTTCTTCTTATATGACTGTGTAGTAACTTAGGTTGTTTTTTCGCTTTGATTGCAATATCGTTCTCATAGTCCCTTTCCGATGTTCGTCTTATGTTAATGTAATCGTTCCTAGCTATGTTGTATCTGCTTCTGTTGTCCTCTGTTCTTTGTCTTCTGTACTTCCTCCACTCCCGCCTGCTGGCCATTTTTGCTTCCTGACACTGTCTATTAAACCATGGGTTATTATATTCCCTCTTATTTTTTCCCTTTACCGTTGGTATAAATCTCTCTTCGGCCTCCTGGCATTTCTGTATGACTAGGTCCATCATATCTTGGACTGTTTTTCCTCTAATTTCTTCCTCCCACTGCACTTCACCCAGATAGTCCCTCATCCTCATATAGTCCCCTTTCCTGTAGTCAGCTCTCCTTTCCCAGATCTCTTGTCCCATGGTCATAAGTTTGAATTCCATCATGTAGTCAAAGACTAGGACACAATGGTCACTGGCCCCTAGAGGTATTTCATGCTCTAAATTCTCGATATCTTCTACGTTCTGGGTGAAAATCAGGTCTAATAGGCTCGGTGCATCTCCTCCTCTTTCCCTTGTGTCTTCCTTCACATGTTGTGTCAGGAAATTCCTGTCTATAACATCTACTAATTTTGCTCCCCACGTTTCGTCCCCTCCATGGGGATTCCTTGATTCCCAATTTATCTCTCCATGATTTAGGTCCCCCATGATCAGCAGCTTCGCTCTCATTCTGTGGGCTAGTGTTGCTGCCTTCTGCAGTTCATCTATACATGCTTTGTTGTTGTCATCATACTCCTGCCTGGGTCTTCTACTGTTTGGTGGGGGATTGTAGATTACCATGATCACAATCTTCCTCCCATCTACTGTCAGAGTTCCATGTATGAAGCTTGTGCACTCATTGGTAACTCGATTTCCCAGGTCTTCAAACTTCCATTTCCGCTTTATTAGGAGTGCTACTCCCCCTCCCTGTCTCTGTGTCCTCTCTTTTCGTATCACCTGGTACCCTTCAGGAAAGATTGCATCTGAGATCATGTCATTAATTTTAGTTTCCACAATTGCAACTATGTCAGGATCTGCTTCACTCACTCTTTCTTTTATCTCTTCTGCTTTATTAGATACCCCATCAGCATTGGTGTACCAAACCTTGAGATTCTTCATGGAAACTCTTGTACCAGAGTTCTCCCTTTCTCTGGGGGTCTGGGGGGATCTGGGGGATGTCTGGGGGGTGACTGGGGGCAGAGGGGATCCGGGGGATCTGGGGGGTGTCTGGGAGATGACTGGGGGCGGGGAGGGTCCGGGGGATGTCCGGGGGGATCCGGGGGGTGTCTGGGGGGGTCCGGGGGGTGTATGGGGGGTGAAAGAGTTCAGGAGGGGTGCTTGGGGGGCTACTGGGGGCTGGGCTTCTAGGAAGGTAGGTAGGAGGGTCTGGGGTAGGGCCTGGGTAGGTAGGTCTGGAGTAGGAAGGGCATACTGGGTCTGAAGATTAGGGAGGGCATAGAGGGGTTGGGAGATAGCGTAAGGTTGGGAGACAGATAGAGGTTGAGAGGTTGGGAGGGGGAAGGATAGAGGGGGTGGGGGGGACCTCCCACCTCCCTCGCAAGGGTGGGGGGTCACATGGAAGGAGAGGGGATGAGGAGGGGTGAGGGCAGGGTAGGCTTTGGGTGTTGAGGGGATGAGGTCTGGGTGGGTTCTTGGGGTTGAGGGGATGAGGTCTGGATGGGTTTTGGGGGTTGAGGGGATGAGAGCTGGGTGGGTTTTGGGGGTTGAGGGGATGAGGGCTGGACGGGTTTTGGGGGTTGAGGTGATGAGGGGGTCCTTGGAATGTGGGATGAATTTGACTCCAGTGGGGTCAGAGGGGTCAAGGGATGTGCTGGGGAGATAAGCAGGGGCGGCTGATTTGGGGAAGGGGTGACCTGAGAAGCACTTGTGAGCTGGTTAGCATGGGGTGGATTAGCACTGGGGTGTGTAGCTGAGCTCAAATGGGAAGAGTCGTATTGTTGTTTGCATGCTCTGTGGGCAATCTGTTCCTCCTTCGTCATGAATTTGTCAATAAATACGTTGTAGTAATTTTTGCTACCTCTGAGTAGGTGTTTGTGATGCAGTATGTAATCCACTGCCTCTTCGTTAGTGAACTGTACCAGGACAGGTCGTTTCCTGTTACAGTTGTATGGTCCAATGCGTCGGTGGACTTGCACCTCATTCCCTGCCATCTGGGCTCTCATGTCTCTCAAGATCCCCTGTAGTTCCAAATCCTCAATCTCCATCCTTTCCTGCCTCGATGGTGCCCTGGCTTCAAGTAATCCATGGATTATGATTGTCCTCATTCTCAGTTCAGGGTCATGCTGGTGGCCCTCTCCCTGGCTGACCCCCACCCCTCCTACACCCGCTACTCCACCTACTACTACTACCCCTTCCCCTGCCAAGCTTCCCTTATTCCTGCCAAATTCATTAGTAAGCCTAGATATTTCTCCTTGCCATTCTACCCTGCTCTTCGTGATTTCCTCTTGAATATAATCCATAAACTCTTGTTTGAGTCTTTGAACCTCGCCCTGTATCTTATTAAAGACTTCACTTTTAATCCCCTGGATTAGATCACCTATCCAAACATCCCTCTTCTCTACAAATTTCCCAATCATCTTCTCCACAAACCTATCTTCTTCCTCAATCATAATACTGTTGGACCTAGACACCCTTCCTGACCTAGTCATTGCTATAATGCAACCTTACCCACAGGGGTTCCAAGTATCTTACCGTCCTGCTAACACAATAGGTGAGTGAATCTCCAAGCGTCGTCCCACGTGGTGGTAGGAGGGTTGCTGCCGGGGTGAGGTCACGCGGTCAGAGGTCGGTGAGGTCTGCTCCACACTGCACACTGCCACAATACTTCCTCAGCTATATTGAATTACGCTATTTAAACTGTTTTTCTTCACTACCTTATGGCTCTGGCCAAAACTCAAGGTTTTTTCATTCACTTGTACACACTTTTTCACTTCGAAGTTGCCTGATTACCCCTCCCACTCCACTAGTGAACCAGGAGGTTCACTAGTCCATCCACTGTGAATCCACTAGTGATTGACAGTTGAGAGGCGGGCCGAAAGAGCAAAGCTCAACCCCCGCAAACACAACTAGGTGAATACTACTAAGTGAATACACTCATAAACCTCCTCAGGCTCTGACCCAGGTAACAGGGGGATGTAGCAATGGCAGGGACCCCTACAATGGCAGGGACCCCTACAATGGCAGGGACCCCTACAATGGGCGCCACCTTTGCTGAAATACTGAAGAGCCCCGATGCCATGTCCACAGTCAAAGATGTTGTAATGAGGGCAGTAACTTAACAGGAGGCAGCTACATGCACAAGACGGATAATGGAAAGGAAAAGAGCTGTAGCAGTTACAGGTGTTAAGGAACAGGAAGGTTCCACAAGGAAAGAATGGAGGACTAGGAACAAAGCTGCAGTGTCAAGGATACTAAAGGAGATAAGAAATGGAAGGGGCTTAACGAGACATTGAACAGTTTTTCCGGACTAGCCAGTACAACAGAGACAAAAAGCTATTGATCAAGGTAGTATTCAGGAACGAGACCACCAAAGAGGACATCTTAGTAAAGAAGAGCATACTGAAAAATGCAAGAAATTACACAGAGGTATACCTTCAGAGGGACATGATCAGGGGCAAGATAATGAGGGCAGCAGATGCAAGGAGAGGGAAGGGATCCAGGGATTAGCCTCCATCCCAGTACTCCCAGAGGGAACTGCAGAACCCCAATCCAGCAATTCAAGAACCCCAAAGGGGATCTGCAACACCCCAGCCCATCACCCAATAGCCGACCCCCCATTCCACCACCCAATAGCAGCCCCTTACTCCACCACCAGATAGCCCCCCCCCCCAACACAAATCCATCCTGGCCCCTACACCATATCACTCAAATCCTCCCTCCTCCCCTTTCCCCGAGTATCCCCTTCCTTCCCATCCCCTTGTCTTCTTCCTGTCCTTAGCAGGCCCAGGGAAGACCTAGACCTTCCATGCCTAACCCTGCCTCCCCGAAAATCCCTGTTAACTCAACCACAGGAGGGCGTGCCCTCGCCCCCAAACAATCCCTGCCCCCCCCCCCAACCACAAGCACTTCATCCCACCCCACCCCCATCACCACCATCAGGACTTCTTCCTGTCCCAAGCAGGCCTGAGCAAGACCTAAGCCCTCCCTCCCCTATCCCACATCCCCCTGAACCCCTGGCAAACTTCCCTACAAGAGGAAGAGCCTACCCAATTAGCAATGCCCATGGATCAATTTCATATACATGTAAGGAAGAAGGGTGAAATTGGATAAAGGAAAGTGAGCTTCAATATAATGTACTCAAACATCGATGGGATTACCAATAAAGCTGGCAGAACTGACGGACAGGGTGCAGGAAGAAAACCCAGATTTAATTGGACTGATGGGAAACAAAATTGTCAAGAGTCATAACAGACGCCGTGTTTCCAAAGGACTACTATATAGTAAGGAAAGAAAGGGAAGGGAGAGGAGGTGGAGGAGTGGCTCTGCAAATAAGGAAGGACTGAAGTTTTGATGAGATGAAAATTCCAGGCTGTGATGGATTCCGAGATTACATAACCAGAACTATGACAATAAGTGGACCTAAGATAATAGTGAAAGTCATTTACAACCCTCCTGTAAATGACAGAAGACCCAGACAGGAGTTTGATAGGAACAAAACAAAAATGTCAGGGAACCCACAAGAGTGAGAGGTAATATCGATCTGATATTCACCTTGAATGAGTCAGAAATAAGAGAAGTAAAATTTGAAGCTCCCATAAGGGGCTTCACAGTGAGTGAAGAGCGACCACGAGTGACCACAGTGTATTGACATTTGAGTATCTGGTGGAGGTAGGGATAACCTATCCGAGGATAGGATAGGAAGGGAGAAGACTGAATTACCGAAGAGGAAAATATGATGAGATGAGGAACTTCCTACGGGGAATACCATGGGAAATAGAGCTTAGAGAGAAGAATGTACCCTACAGAATATGATTGACTATGTCACACAGAAGTGAGAGGAAGCTGCAGATAGATTTATTCGGGTCCAAAAAGAGAAAAGTGAAAAGCAACAGAAAAATCCATGGTTCAACCAGGAATGTAAGGTAGCAAAGCATCTGAGTAAAATAACATGGAGAAATACAGGAATAACAGAACGCCAGAGAGCAGGGAGAGATGCCAGAGGGCAAGATATGAGTACCTCAGAGTGAGGAGAGAAGCATAGAGACAGTATGAAAATGACATAGCGAATAAAGATAAGACCCAACCATAACTGCTCCACAGCCATATCAGGAGGAAAGCAGCAGTGAAAGAACAGGTGATGAAACTGAGAAAAGGGGAGAATAGATGCACAGAGTGACAAGGCGTTGTGTGAAGAAATCCACAAGAGATTCCAGGAGGTCTTCACTAAAGAACAAGGAGAAGGCCCTGCAATAAATGAGTACGAGGCAAACCAAGCAACCTTGGAGGATTTTGACCTCACCAGTGAATGTGACAAAAGCTGTTAGGGCAGACAGAATCTCACCTTGGATTCTAAAAGAAGGTGCAGAAGCACTGAGTGTGCCACTCTCTATGGTGTATAACAGGCCACTGGAAACAGAAGACCTACCAGAAAGCTGGCAGACAGCCGATGTAGTTCCAGTATACAAAAAGGGTGACAGGCAAGAGGCACTGAACTACAGGCTAGTTTCCCTAAATTGTATACCATGTAAGGTGATGGAGAAGATTGTGAGGAAAAGGCTCGTAGAGCATCTGGATGGGAAATAGTTTTGTAACACACCACCAGCATGGATTCAGAGATGGTAAATCATGCCTCACAGGTTTAATAGAATTCTATGATCAAGAAACAAAAATTAGGCAAGAAAGAGAAGGGTGGGCAGATAGCATTTTCTTCAACTGTCAGAAAGCTATTGACACAGTACCCCATAAAGGGCTGCCACGAAAGTTGGAGCAACAGGCAAGAGTAAAAGGTAAGAGCCTCAAGTTGATAAGGGAGTATCTAAGCAACAGAAAACAGAGTGTAACTGTGAGGAGAGGAAAACATCAAAGTGGTGAGATGTCACCAGCAGAGTCCCACAAGGCTCTGTACTTGGACTTATCTTGTTTTTACTATATGTAAATGATCTTCCAACGGGTATAGAGTCATTCCTCTTCATGTTTGCTGATAATGCGATAATTATGAGAAGAATCAAGACAGATGATGATAGACGGAGACTACAGGACAACCTGAACAAGCTGAAGGAATTGTGTAGAAAATGGCTATTAAAGTTCAACTCAGCAAAGTGCAAAGTAATGAAATTCGGCGAAGGGAGCAGAAGGCTGAACACACAACCATCTGTGAGATGAAATCCTGCAAGAGTCAAATACAAAGAAAGATCTGGGGGGTTGATATCACACCAAACCTATCCCCATAGGCCCACGCCAAAAGCACATCATCAGCGGCATTTGTTAAACTGGCCAACATAAAAACTACCTTTAGAAAATTATTTAAGGAATTCTTCATGAACCTGTATACAACTTATGTTAGACTAATCATCGAATATGCAGCTAAAGCTTGGAATCCATACCTAGTTAAACACAAGACAAAGTTAGAGAAGATTCAGCTGTATGCCACCAGATTCATCCCAGGACTATGAGGTAGAGCTATGATGAAAGGCTAAAGGAGCTGAAACTCACATCCCTGGACCTAGATTCACGAAGCTCCATCTATTTCTTCATAAGTATGTGTGCTACGAAGGTTCCTACATACGGTTAAGAATTCGCCAAAGTGGGATTCAGAAAAGTGTACTTATGAAGATTTTCAAGTAGTTTTCTTCGGTCTCACTAGATGTCTCTAGGGTTATTACTTTGGCCAATCAGAGAGAAGGTAAAATTTTCATATATATACAGTTGACAATCACGACGCTGGCATATCGGAGCCTATCCGTTATCACTTGCTACTTATTTACGTCGAATTTTCTTATAAAATTAGTATATTTCGAAGTAAAACTATGTTTTTTCAACTTTAACAGTCAGCACCGACATTGTTGTAAACAAATATGTTACATTTTTTGTTTACCTACGTAATTCTAAGATATAGTGTATAGCTTTCCTTGTCACTTCCAAGATTTAGGAAATGACGGTATTCATTGGCGTAAATATTTACCTAAATTTACCCAAGGGCCACTAACTATCTAGTGGCCGCGACGAGGACAAAAAGCCTGGGAACTAGGTGACTACAACTAGGTGAGTACACACACTCACACACACATACACTCAGGAAGCAGCCCGTATGATAGTGAAATAGGACTATGGTCCTATTTTCCTATCATACCTAGTTTTAAAATTATGAATAGTATTTGCTTCCAAAACCTGTTCCTTAAGTGCATTCCAGTTTTCCACTACTCTCACGCTAAAAGAAAACTTCCTAACATCCCTGTAACTCATCTGAGTTTCCAGCTTCCACCCATGTCCCCTCGTTCCGTTACTATTCCGTGTGAACATTTCGTCTATGCCCACTCTGTCAATCCCCCTGAATATTTTATACGTTCCTATCATGTTCCCCTCTCCCTTCTTCTTTCTAGTGTTGTAAGGCACAGTTCCTACAGGCGCTCCTCATACCCCATCCCTCATAACTCTGGGACGAGTCTCGTTGCAAACCTCTGAACCTTTTACAGTTTCCTTATATGCTTCTTCAGATAGGGACTCCATGATGAGGCGGCATATTCTAAGACTGGCCTCTTGTAGGCAGTGTAAAGAGCCCTAAGTCTCCTATCACCTAGTCCCATTTCCATAATTTTACATTTGCTCGTGTTGAACTCCAGTAGCCATTTCTCTGATTATCTCTGCAACCTGTTCAGGTCCTCGTGGAGGATCCTGCAATCATCATCTGTAGGTCTCTACTCCTGTAAACATGTCGTTAACATATACTAGAAATAGAATTCGTCCCAGCACCGATCCTTGTGGTACTCCACTCGTTACTGTTCGCCAGTCCGACTTCTCGTCCCTTACCGTAACTTTTTGGCTCCTCTCTGTTAGGTAGTTCCTTATTCATGCTAGGACCTTTCATCCCACCCCTGCCTGCCTCTCGAGTTTGAACAGCAGTCTCATGTGCGGTACTGTATCAAAGTCTTTTTTACATCCAGAAATAAGCATTCTGCCCAACCATCTCTGTCCTGTCTTATCCTCGGTATTTTATTATAGAATTCCAAAACGTTTGTTAGGCACGATTTCCCTTTCCAGAACCCATGTTGATGTTTGCTCACGAACTTAACGCTCTCCAGGTGTGCAACCAGTCAGAGCCTAATTATTCTTTCCAATATTTTTCAGGGGGATGCTTGTCAGTGATACAGGTCTATAGTTAAGGGCCTCCTCCTTATCGTCTTTCTTGAAAATCGGCACATTTGCCTTCTTCCAGCAACTGGGCAATTCTCCCGATATAGGTGACTCATTAAAGATCATTGCCAGATCAGTGTGTGTGTGTGTATTCACCTAGTTGTGTTTGCGGGGGTTGGGCTTTGCTCTTTCGGCCCGCCTCTCAACTGTCAATCAACTGTTTACTAACTACTTTTTTTCCTCCACATCACACACACACACACACACACACACACCAGGAAGCAGCCCATGACAGCTGACTAACGCCCAGGTACCTATTTACTACTAGGTAACAGGGGCATTCAGGGTGAAAGAAACTTTGCCTATTTGTTTCTGCCTCATGCGGGAATCGACCCCGCGCCACAGAATTACGTATCCTGCACGCTATCCACCAGGCTACAAGACCCATACGAGGTGTGTGTGTGTGTGTGTGTGCATTCACCTATATGTATTTGTCATGTTCACAGAAAATGGTACCATCCGTTTTCTATGTGTGGCGGAGCAGACGCCAGAGAGAGAAAGTAAACAAGAGAGCGTACAGGACGCCCGCCAAGCTTGGTAGCTACTAGTCATGTAATCGTTTATAAGTATTAAAGTCAGTAACCAAGTCATGACTTTACATCAACCCTACAACCAAGACTTCCTCAGTAACACACAAACACCACATTGGCGACGAGGATGAACTGTGAACGCAGGTATTTGTTCAGTTTCAAACACAAGGGAGAAGCATGCTGCCTGGAGGAGGAAGAGAAGCTGTGAGCGCCATACCCGATGCTGTATGCTAACCGATGCTCTGTGCTAACCAATGCTGTGTGCTAAACGATGCTGTGTGCTAACCGATGCTGTGTGCTATCTAAGCTGTGCTGAAGAAACTGTGTACTGAGGAATCTGCCGACGTTGTGTACGAAACGACGCTTTGATGTGTACAAAACCTGATGTTTTGGTTCCGAAACGACGCTTCGTGTTACAAAATTCATCACACTGAACTGACTGCTGTACCAACTGCTGCACCAACTGCTGTACCAACTGCTGTACCAACTGCTGTACCAACTGCTGCTGTACCAACTGCTGTGCCAACTGCTGTGCTGCTGCTGTGAGTAGGAACAACACATGTACACAAGGGCTAGGTAAGAAGTCAGTTGCTGCTATATTGTGCACTGTTGTGAACTTTTGCATTAAAATGCTTGTGTGCTTTGCAAAATTAAAGTAATTACAGTGAAATCTTAACTAACATATACAGTGCAGTAAGTGTTTAATATTCTGAGGAACATTTAAGTGATAAGTTACATTTATTCAGTAAAAATGGCAAATATACCTCAGTTTCCTGCATTTGATCCTGACTGTGACCAGACAAACCTGTCACAGAGGTGGGTCAAATGGCTTAAAAGGTTTGAAAATTTGTTGATAGTTTCTGACATCAAAAGTGCTGAAAGAAAGCGTGCCTTTCTACTTCATTATGCAGGTGATAGAGTTTGTGACATCTTTGACACACTGAAAGACACTGGTGGTGCCAAAGATTATGACACTGCCAAAGCCAAACTAACAGAGCATTTCAAACCAAGGCAAAATACTGCAATGGAAATTATGCATTTCAGGAGAGCAAAACAACTCTCTAATGAAACTGTGGATCAATACCACACACGTCTGCAGGGTTTAGCAGCCCATTGTGAGTTTGCCGATGTTGACAAAGAAATCAAACAGCAAATAATTGAAACATGCACATCTACACGTCTCCGTCGAAGAGCTCTAGAACTTGTTGATGATGAAAGTTCTCTTACCAAGATACTGGATATTGCTCGTCGAATGGAAGATGCTGCACGTGATGCTCGTGTCATGGAGTGCAGTGCCACAACGGTTCTGCCACTGTTACTAACAGTGATGAGGTATGTAAGGTTCAGGGAGGACATCGTAATCAAAGAAGATATGCCAAACCTAACAGTAAATTTAGCCGAGAACCACGTCACAACTGGGGTCAAGGAACAAGACTCAAGCAGTCACAATCACCCACATCAGAGGGTGTCAACAATAAATGTTACAATTGTGGAGGAGACTACCCACACCAAGATAATGTTTGTCCTGCTCAAGGTAAGAAGTGCTATGAGTGTGGAAAACTAGGTCATTTTGGTGCTATGTGTCGTTCCGCACTAAAGAAACCACAGTCAATGAATAAAAGCACTGTACGAGGATCAGGTCATAGGGGTCGAGGTGGTAAAGACAATATTGCACCTCATATCCAGAATGTTAATAATATACAAGACAACATTTCATTACAACCAGTCTCAGATGACAGTGAATGTGATTATACTTATGGAGTACAAGCAATCACAGAATGGAATGATCTTCCAAACAACCCAGAGACATGTGTATACATTGCTGGTATTTGTCTCAAAGTTCTCATTGACACTGGATCAAACATTGACACCATTGCTGAGTGCCACTATGAGAAATTTAAAAAACAGTTCCCAAAGCTGGAAAACTATAATGGCAAAGCCACTGCCTATGCTTTAAAGGTAGCCTTGCCAGTGATTGGAACTTTCACTGCAGAGATTAAGTCAAAGAATGCAATGCTCATTACTACATTCCATGTTGTTAAGAATGTAAAGGAGTCTTTACTCAGTTACAAGACTTCAACCAAATTGGGGCTACTTCAGCTTTCTAATGCTGTAGCAGTGGAATCTGCAAACAATGTTGATGCTATTGTTGCTGAATTTTCTGATCGATTTAAATCCATAGGTTGTTATACTGATAGCAAAGTACATCTACATATCAACCCAGATGTAATTCCAGTTGCCCAACCACATCGCCGACAACCATTCCATACTCGCAAGAAAGTCGATGCCGAACTGGATAAGCTGAAGGAACTAGATATCATTGAACCAGTAACAGGCCCAACACCATGGGTAAGCCCAATTGTCACTCCACCAAAGCCGAAGAATCCAGATGAGATACGCATTTGTGTGGACATGCGTGTTCCCAACAAGGCAATAATGCGTGAACGCCATCCTACACCGACTGTAGATGATATGATCTACCGTTTGAATGGTGCAACTGTATTCAGCAAGTTAGATTTAAACAAGGGCTATCATCAGCTTGAACTTGATGATGAGAGTCGCTTCATCACAACGTTTACGACACATCGAGGTCTGTATAGGTACAAGCGCCTGAGTTTTGGTATCAACAGTGCTGCCGAGGTATTCCAGCACATCATCAGCCAGGTATTGCAAGACATACCTAATGCTGACAACATGTCTGATGACATCATTGTTTATGGCCGTACCCAAGCTGAACACGACAAAGCTCTTCGTGCAACATTGCAACGCTTACGAGAAAAGAATCTGACGTTAAGCCGAGCAAAGTGTGAGTTCAATCAACATAAAATTGAATTCTTTGGACATGTACTTAGTGACAAAGGTCTGTCTCCAGATCCTAAGAAAGTTGCAGATATCAAGAATGCTGCACCTCCTTCAACGTCCACTGAAGTACATAGTTTTCTGGGAATGGCAAACTACTGTTCTCGCTTCATTCCAGACTTTGCTACCATTACGAAGCCTCTACGTGAGCTTCTGAAGAAAAATGCATCATGGTACTGGAGCGATATCGAGCAAAATGCATTTGATGCTGTGAAAGATGCACTAGTAGAGAATGCGACTGCTGCGTATTTTGATCCATCAATGGACACTGAGTTAACAGTAGATGCTAGTCCTGTTGGATTAGGTGCTGTTTTAGCCCAACACAAACCTGGTCAACCAGATTCCAGAGTAGTAATTGCCTACGCCAGCCGTTCTCTCACACATGTCGAGCAACGATACAGTCAGACAGAGAAGGAAGCTCTTGCTCTTGTATGGGGCTGTGAACACTTCAATGTGTATCTGCTTGGTGCACCCTTCACCACGATAGTCACTGACCACAAACCGTTGGAGACCATCTTCAATAATCCAAAGTCCAAACCACCAGCTCGCATTGAGAGATGGGCTCTTCGTCTGCAACCATACAACCTTACGGTGAAATACAAGCCGGGTGCAGGCAATCCCGCTGATTACATCAGTCGACATACTGCCAACAGTTTCACCATCACCAAGCATCAGCAAGTTGCCGAGGAATATGTACACTCTGTAACCTGTGATGCAGTCCCTAAGGCTCTCACTCTTGACGAAATACGTACTGCAACCCTAGAGGACCCAACTCTGCAAGCAACAGTGGATGCATTGACTAAGAAAAAGTTTCCACGCATCCCACCCTCAGGAGTTGACCAAGATGCATTCAAAGCACTTGAACGCATCCAGACAGAATTAAGTGTTACGCAACAACGCGACACCGTGCTGCGAGGTACTCGTATCGTTATTCCAGCTGTTCTCCAGCAACGTGCTCTGAAGCTTGCACATCAAGGACACCAAGGTCTTGTTAGGACCAAACAGCTGCTACGAGAAAAGGTGTGGTTTCCTGGCATTGATCGTCAAGCAAAGGATATGCATGATGCCTGTGTCCCTTGCCAAGCTGCAGTGGATACTGTGGTGTTTGTGTGTTACTGAGGAAGTCTTGGTTGTAGGGTTGATGTAAAGTCATGACTTGGTTACTGACTTTAATACTTAATATGATTACATGACTAGTAGCTACCAAGCTTGGCGGGCGTCCTGTACGCTCTCGTGTTTACCTTCTTTCTCTGGCGTCCCAGCCGCCGCACATAGAAAACGGATGGTACCATTTTCTGTGAACATGACATCCCTCCTTTTCTTTAAAAAGAATGAATACAGGATGTCTACCATACTTGTAGCACAAAGCAAAGTTATTGACACAAAGTAAGTTATTACCATATCAAGAGATACTGCATACATTTAACATTAAATAAGCACACAAAGAATTTAAACAACTTAATCTTTTCCACAAAGGATTTCAATGTTAAAAATACATATGCAATGTTAAACAAACATGAAAGAAACTGTACTACAAAGTTACAAAATATTGAATGAGATATCTGCATTATTCAAACAATATTAAATTTAGTTTAGCACAATAAGTAAATACTTTTCATTACATAGGAACACAATTAATCATCAAATCGTGTAGGGCGTTTAACATGACGTTTAGGACGAGAGTCCTTAAATGCAATAACATCCCTTGATGAATTGTTTGTCGGGTTATAACTATTTTTTTCTTTTTCTTTTGCACGACTTTGCACTTCATCATTTTCTACACTAGTTGGAATCACTTTGAAATAGGCCATATTACGTGTTATACTATGATCTCTATTACTAGCTGTTACCATAGTTCCTTTTACACTAATCACTTTATATGGTTTTGTATCATACGGCATATCTAACTTTCCCTCTTTTTTCTTTTTAACGAGAACAGTGTCACCAACCTTTATGAACTGTTCCTTTGCACGTTGATCATGAGCAATTTTCATTTTGCCCTTGGCTAGTGCATCCTTCTGAGCGAGACGTTTATCCGTTACCTCGGCTGGCATGACGGGTAGTGCGATTCTCATAGGACGTCCAAATAAAAGTTCGCCAGGCGACTTGCCCAGTGTTCCATGTGGTGTTGCACGGTAGTTCCTGAGAAAAGCATACATAGCTTGTTTCCAGGATCGTCCTTCGGCATGAGCACAGCGTACCGCTTTCATGAGAGGTTGCATGAATCTCTCAACTTCTCCATTTGCTTGAGGATGTAGTGGCATCACACGGCGGTGTTTGAATCCAATATGCTCAGCAAAGTTGACAAAGTCTTGTCCATTGAATGGCGGTCCATTGTCCGTCTTGACAACTTCAGGAATGCCAAAGTTTGAAAAGATCTTGTCAAGTTTCGGGATGACGGCCTTTCCAGATGTGGAATTCATGATTTCTACTTCTGGATAACGTGAGTGATCATCAATGACTACCATCAAGTACTCTCCAGTTGGTAGTGGTCCGCAGAAGTCCATCGATACTTCCGTCCATGGTGCAGCAGGTAGTGGTGAAGGTTGTAGAGGTGTTGGTCTTGAAGTATCCACTGCAGCTTGGCAAGGGACACAGGCATCATGCATATCCTTTGCTTGACGATCAATGCCAGGAAACCACACCTTTTCTCGTAGCAGCTGTTTGGTCCTAACAAGACCTTGGTGTCCTTGATGTGCAAGCTTCAGAGCACGTTGCTGGAGAACAGCTGGAATCACGATACGAGTACCTCGCAGCACAGTGTCGCGTTGTTGCGTAACACTTAATTCTGTCTGGATACGTTCAAGTGCTTTGAATGCATCTTGGTCAACTCCTGAGGGTGGGATGCGTGGAAACTTTTTCTTAGTCAATGCATCCACTGTTGCTTGCAGAGTTGGGTCCTCCAGGGTTGCAGTACGGATTTCATCAAGAGTAAGAGCCTTAGGGACTGCATTACAGGTTACAGAGTGTACATATTCCTCGGCAACTTGCTGATGCTTGGTGATGGTGAAACTGTTGGCAGGATGTCGACTGATGTAATCAGCGGGATTGCCTGCACCCGGCTTGTATTTCACCGTAAAGTTGTATGGTTGCAGACGAAGAGCCCATCTCTCAATGCGAGCTGGTGGTTTGGACTTTGGATTATTGAAGATGGTCTCCAACGGTTTGTGGTCAGTGACCATCGTGGTGAAGGGCGCACCAAGCAGATACACATTGAAGTGTTCACAGCCCCATACAAGAGCAAGAGCTTCCTTCTCTGTCTGACTGTATCGTTGCTCAACATCTGTGAGAGAACGGCTGGCGTAGGCAATTACTACTCTGGAATCTGGTTGACCAGGTTTGTGTTGGGCTAAAACAGCACCTAATCCAACAGGACTAGCATCCACCGTTAACTCAGTGTCCATTGATGGATCAAAGTATGCAGCAGTCGCATTCTCTACTAGTGCATCTTTCACAGCATCAAATGCATTTTGCGCGATATCGCTCCAGTACCATGATGCATTTTTCTTCAGGAGCTCACGTAGAGGCTTTGTAATGGTAGCAAAATCTGGAATGAAGCGAGAACA
Organism: Procambarus clarkii; assembly: GCF_040958095.1. Lineage (NCBI taxonomy): Eukaryota > Metazoa > Arthropoda > Malacostraca > Decapoda > Cambaridae > Procambarus > Procambarus clarkii. The sequence goes on from NC_091233.1 coordinate 14,010,624, forward strand.
GTAGTTTGCCATTCCCAGAAAACTATGTACTTCAGTGGACGTTGAAGGAGGTGCAGCATTCTTGATATCTGCAACTTTCTTAGGATCTGGAGACAGACCTTTGTCACTAAGTACATGTCCAAAGAATTCAATTTTATGTTGATTGAACTCACACTTTGCTCGGCTTAGCGTCAAATTCTTTTCTCGTAAGCGTTGCAATGTTGCACGAAGAGCTTTGTCGTGTTCAGCTTGGGTACGGCCATAAACAATGATGTCATCAGACATGTTGTCAGCATTAGGTATATCTTGTAATACCTGGCTGATGGTGTGCTGGAATACCTCGGCAGCACTGTTAATACCAAAACTCAGGCGCTTGTACCTATACAGACCTCGATGTGTCGTAAACGTTGTGATGAAGCGACTCTCATCATCAAGTTCAAGCTGATGATAGCCTTTGTTTAAATCTAACTTGCTGAATACGGTTGCACCATTCAAGCGGTAGATCATATCATCTACAGTCGGTGTAGGATGGCGTTCACGCATTATTGCCTTGTTGGGAACACGCATGTCCACACAAATGCGTATCTCATCTGGATTCTTCGGCTTTGGTGGAGTGACAATTGGGCTTACCCATGGTGTTGGGCCTGTTACTGGTTCAATGATATCTAGTTCTATCAGCCTATCCAGTTCGGCATCGACTTTCTTGCGAGTATGGAATGGTTGTCGGCGATGTGGTTGGGCAACTGGGATTACATCTGGGTTGATATGTAGATGTACTTTGCTATCAGTATAACAACCTATGGATTTAAATCGATCAGAAAATTCAGCAACAATACCATCAACATTGTTTGCAGATTCCACTGCAACAGCATTAGAAAGCTGAAGTAGCCCCAATTTGGTTGAAGTCTTGTAACTGAGTAAAGACTCCTTTGCATTCCTAACAACATGGAATGTAGTAATGAGCATTGCATTCTTTGACTTAATCTCTGCAGTGAAAGTTCCAATCACTGGCAAGGCTAACTTCGAAGCATAGGCAGTGGCTTTGCCATTATAGTTTTCAAGCTTTGGGAACTGTTTTTTAAATTTTTCATAGTGGCACTCAGCAATGGTATCAATGTTTGATCCAGTGTCAATGAGAACTTTGAGACAAATACCAGCAATGTATACACATGTCTCTGGGTTGTTTGGAAGATCATTCCATTCTGTGATTGCTTGTACTCCATAAATATAATCACATTCACTGTCATCTGAGACTGGTTGTAATGAAATGTTGTCTTGTATATTATTAACATTCTGGATATGAGGTGCAATATTGTGTTTACCACCTCGACCCCTATGACCTGATCCTCGTACAGTGCTTTTATTCATTGACTGTGGTTTCTTTAGTGCGGAACGACACATAGCACCAAAATGACCTAGTTTTCCACACTCATAGCACTTCTTACCTTGAGCAGGACAAACATTATCTTGGTGTGGGTAGTCTCTTCCACAATTGTAACATTTATTGTTGACACCCTCTGATGTGGGTCGTTGTGACTGCTTGAGCCTTGTTCCTTGACCCCAGTTGTGAAGTGGTTCTCGGCTAAATTTACTGTTAGGTTTGGCATATCTTCTTTGATTGCGATGTCCTCCCTGAACCTTACGTACCTCATCACTGTTAGTAACAGTGGCAGAACCGTTATTAGCACTGCACTCCATGACACGAGCATCACGTGCAGCATCTTCCATTCGACGAGCAATATCCAGTATCTTGGTAAGAGAACTTTCATCATCAACAAGTTCTAGAGCTCTTCGACGGAGACGTGTAGATGTGCATGTTTCAATTATTTGCTGTTTGATTTCTTTGTCAACATCAGCAAACTCACAATGGGCTGCTAAACCCTGCAGACGTGTGTGGTATTGATCCACAGTTTCATTAGAGAGTTGTTTTGCTCTCCTGAAATGCATAATTTCCATTGCAGTATTTTGCCTTGGTTTGAAATGCTCTGTTAGTTTGGCTTTGGCAGTGTCATAATCTTTGGCACCACCAGTGTCTTTCAGTGTGTCAAAGATGTCACAAACTCTATCACCTGCATAATGAAGTAGAAAGGCACGCTTTCTTTCAGCACTTTTGATGTCAGAAACTATCAACAAATTTTCAAACCTTTTAAGCCATTTGACCCACCTCTGTGACAGGTTTGTCTGGTCACAGTCAGGATCAAATGCAGGAAACTGAGGTATATTTGCCATTTTTACTGAATAAATGTAACTTATCACTTAAATGTTCCTCAGAATATTAAACACTTACTGCACTGTATATGTTAGTCAAGAATTCACTGTAATTACTTTAATTTTGCAAAGCACACAAGCATTTTAATGCAAAAGTTCACAACAGTGCACAATATAGCAGCAACTGACTTCTTACCTAGCCCTTGTGTACATGTGTTGTTCCTACTCACAGCAGCAGCACAGCAGTTGGCACAGCAGTTGGTACAAAACAGCAGTTGGTACAGCAGCAGTTGGTACAGCAGCAGTTGGTACAGCAGCAGTTGGTGCAGCAGTTGGTACAGCAGTCGGTACAGTGTGATGAATTTTGTAGCACGAAGCGTCGTTTCGTAACCAAAACATCAGGTTTTGTACACATCAAAGCGTCGTTTCGTACACAACGTCGGCAGATTCCTCAGTACAGTTTCTTCAGCACAGCTTGGGTAGCACACAGCTTGGGTAGCACACAGCATTGGTTAGCACACAGCATCGTTTAGCACACAGCATTGGTTAGCACACAGCATCGGTTAGCATACAGCATCGGGTATGGCGCTCACAGCTTCTCTTCCTCCTCCAGGCAGCATGCTTCTCCCTTGTGTTTGAAACTGAACAAATACCTGCGTTCACAGTTCATCCTCGTCGCCAATGTGGTGTTTGTGTGTTACTGAGGAAGTCTTGGTTGTAGGGTTGATGTAAAGTCATGACTTGGTTACTGACTTTAATACTTAATATGATTACATGACTAGTAGCTACCAAGCTTGGCGGGCGTCCTGTACGCTCTCGTGTTTACCTTCTTTCTCTGGCGTCCCAGCCGCCGCACATAGAAAACGGATGGTACCATTTTCTGTGAACATGACAGATACTTCAAGACCAACACCTCTACAACCTTCACCACTACCTGCTGCACCATGGACGGAAGTATCGATGGACTTCTGCGGACCACTACCAACTGGAGAGTACTTGATGGTAGTCATTGATGATCACTCACTTTATCCAGAAGTAGAAATCATCACTTCCACGTCTGCAAAGGCCGTCATCCCGAAACTCGACAAGATCTTTTCAAACTTTGGCATTCCTGAAGTTGTCAAGCCAGACAATGGACCGCCATTCAATGGACAAGACATCGTCAACTTTTCTGAGCATATTGGATTCAAACACCGCCGTGTGACGCCACTACATCCCCAAGCAAATGGAGAGGTTGAGAGATTCATGCAACCTCTCATGAAAGCAGTACGCTGTGCTCATGCCGAAGGACGATCCTGGAAACAAGCTATGTATGCTTTTCTCAGGAACTACCGTGCAACACCACATGGAACACTGGGCAAGTCGCCTGGCGAACTTTTATTTGGACGTCCTATGAGAATCGCACTACCCGTCATGCCAGCCGAGGTAACGGATAAACGTCTCGCTCAGAAGGATGCACTAGCCAAGGGCAAAATGAAAATTGCTCATGATCAACGTGCAAAGGAACAGTTCATAAAGGTTGGTGACACTGTTCTCGTTAAAAAGAAAAAAGAGGGAAAGTTAGATATGCTGTATGATACAAAACCATATAAAGTGATTAGTGTAAAAGGAACTATGGTAACAGCGAGTAATAGAGATCATAGTATAACACGTAATATGGCTTATTTCAAAGTGATTCCAACTAGTGTAGAAAATGATGAAGTGCAAAGTCGTGCAAAAGAAAAAGAAAAAATGAGTTATAACTCAATAAACAATTCATCAAGGGATGTTATTGTATTTGGGGACTCACGTCCTAAACGTCATGTTAAACGCCCTACACGATTTGATGATTAATTGTGTTCCTATGTAATGAAAAGTATTTACTTATTATGCTAAACTAAATTTAATATTGTTTGAATAATGCAGATATCTCATTCAATATTTTGTAACTTTGTATTACAGTTTCTTTCATGTTTGTTTAACATTGCATATGTATTTTTAACATTGAAATCCTTTGTGGAAAAGATTAAGTTGTTTAAATTCTTTGTGTGCTTAATTAATGTTAAATGTATGCAGTATCTCTTGATATGTTAATAACTTACTTTGTGTCAATAACTTTGCTTTGTGCTACACGCATGGTAGACATCCTGTATTCATTCTTTTTAAAGAAAAGGAGGGATGTCATGTTCACAGAAAATGGTACCATCCGTTTTCTATGTGTGGCGGAGCAGACGCCAGAGAGAGAAAGTAAACAAGAGAGCGTACAGGACGCCCGCCAAGCTTGGTAGCTACTAGTCATGTAATCGTTTATAAGTATTAAAGTCAGTAACCAAGTCATGACTTTACATCAACCCTACAACCAAGACTTCCTCAGTAACACACAAACACCACAGTATTCATCTAGTTGTGTTTGCGGGGGTTGAGCATTGCTTTTTCGGCCCGCCTCTCAACTGTCAATCAACGGTTTACTAACTACTATTTTTTTTCTCCACACCACACACACACACTCACACATACACCCCAGGAAGCAGCCCGTGACAGCTGACTAACTCCCAGGCACCTATTTACTGCTAGGTAACAGGGGCATTCAGGGTAAAAGAAACTTTGCCCATTTGTTTCTGCCTGGTGTGGGAATCGACCCCATGCCACAGAATTACGAGTCCTGCGTGCAATCCATCAGGCTACCAGGCTCCCTACCCTCCCCCCTTCCTGTGTGAGTGTGAGTGTGTGTGTGTGTGTGTGTGTGTGTGTGTGTGTGTGTGTGTGTGTGTGTGTGTGTGTGTGTGTGTGTGTGTGTGTGTGTACTCGCCTAATTGTACTCATATTTTTGGGCTTGCAGGGGTTGAGCTCTGGCTCTTTGGTCCCGCCTCTCAACCGTCAGTCAACATCTGTACAGGTTCTTGAGCCTATTGGGCTCTATGATATCTACACTTGAAACTGTGTATGGAGTCAGCCTCCACCACATCACTTCCTAATGCATTCCATTTGTCTACCACTCTGACACTAAAAAAGTTCTTTCTAATATCTTTGTGGCTCATTTGGGCACTCAGTTTCCACCTGTGTCCCCTAGTGCGTGTGACCCTTGTGTTAAATAATCTGTCTTTATCTACCCTATCGATTCCCTTGAGAATCTTGAATGTGGTGATCATGTCCTCCCTAAATCTTCTGTCTTCCAACGAAGTGAGGTTTAATTCCCGTAGTCTCTCCTCGTAGCTCATACTTCTCAGCACGAGTACTAGTCTGGTGGCAAACCTTTGAACCTTTTTCCAGTTTAGTCTTATGCTTGACTAGATATGGACTCCATGCTGGAGCCGCATACTCCAGGATTGGTCAGACATATGTGGTATATAATGTTCTGAAAGATTCCTTACACAAGTTTCTTAAAGCCGTTATTATGTTATCCAACCTGGCAAATGCCGCTGATGTTATCCTCTTGATATGAGCTTCAGGGGACTGGTCTGGCGCGATATCAACCCCCAATTCTTTCTCTGTCTCTGACTCTTGAAATATTTATTTCCCAAATGATACCTTGTATCTGGTCTCCTGCACACAACCAATATCTTCATTACCTTACATTTGCTTGGCTTAAACTCTAACAACTATTTGTTCGACCATTCCTGCAGCTTGTCCAGGTCTTCTTGAAGCCTCAAACTTTTCTCCTCTGTCTTAATTCATCTCATAATTTTGGCGTCGTGTGTGTGTGTGTGTGTGTACTCACCTATTTGTACTCACCTAATTGTGCTTCCAGGGGTTGAGCTTTGTCTGTTTGATCCCACCTTTCAACTGTTAATCAACTGGTGTACAGATTCCTGAGCCTACTGGGCTCTATCATATCTATATTTGAAACTGCTTGGGTTAAACTCTAACAATCCTTTGTTGGACCATTCCTGCAGCAACCCGTTCTCACAAATTTAATAAGTCAATATTGACTTATTAGTTGCGTGCATAGGACATACTAAACATAATAGTTTCCCTTGAAAAGCTTCATAGAAAACACCGACCTTACCTAACCTACTTAGTATGTTAAAATAAGCATCTTATAGCTTCGTAATTACAATTGTTACTTAACCTATTATAGGTATAGGTTAGGTAATAATTGTAATTACGAAGTAATAAGATGCTTATCTTAACATACTAAGTAGGTTAGGTAAGGTCGGGGTTTTTTATGAAGCTTTTCAAGGGAAACTATTATGTTAGGTATGTCACCTATGCACATATTTAATAAGTCAATATTGACTTATTAAATTTGCGAGAACGGGTTGCCTGCAGCTTGTCCAGGTCTTCTTGAAGCCTCAAGCTGTCTTCCTCTGTCTTAATCCATCTAATACTTCTGGCGTCGTCAGCAAACGTATGGAGGAATGAGTCTATACACTTGGGAGATCATTTACGTATATCAGAAACAGGATAGGTCCGAGTAGAGGTCCCTGTGGGACTCCCCTGGTGACTTCACGCCAATCTGAGGTCTCCCCCCTCACTGTAACTCTCTGCTTCCTATTGCTTAGGTACTCCCTTATCCACTGGAACGCCATACCAGTTACTCCTGCCTGTTTCTCCAGCTTATGCATAAACCTTTTATGGGGTACTGTGTCAAAGGCTGTCCGACAGTCCAAAAAAATGCAGTCCGCCCATCCTTCTCTTTCTTGCTTAATCTTTATCACCTGATCGTAGAATTCTATCAAGCCTGTAAGGCAAGATTTACCCTCCCTGAACCCATGTTGATGGGCTGTCACGAAGTCTCTTCTCTCTAGATGTGTTACTAGGTTTTTTCTCACAATCTTTTCCATCACCTTGCATGGTATTCAAGTTAAGGACACTGGCCTGTAGCTCAGTGCCTCTTGTCTGTCACCCTTTTTGTATATTGGGACTACATTAGCAGTTTCCATATTTCTGGTAGGTCTCATGTTTCCAGTAACCTACTATACACTATGGAGAGTGGCAAGCAAAGTGCTCCTGCATACTTTTTCAATACCCATGGTGAGATTCTATCTGGCCCAACAGCTTTTCTCACGTCCAGCTCCAGTTGGTGCTTCTTGATATCATCTCCTGTAATTTCGAACCTTTCCAAGGTTAACTGGTTTGCTGCCATCTCTCCTAGCACCGTGACTTCTCCCTGTTCTATTGTAAAGACCTCCTGGAAGCTTTTGTTGAGTTCTTCACACACCTCTGTGTCATTCTCTGTGTACCTGTCCTCGCCCACCCTAAGTTTCATCCCCTGTTCCTTCATTGTTTTCTTCCTACAGATGTGACTGTGTAGTAGCTTTGGTTCGGTCTTCGCTTTATTAGCTATATCATCTTCATACCTTTTCTCAGCTGCTCTTCTCACACTAACATACTCGTTCCTGGTTCTCTGGTATATCTCTCTACTTTCAGGTGTTCTGTTATTAGGAAGTTCCTCCATGCCCTTTTGTTCAGCTCCTTTGCTTGCATATAATTCCCTATTAGACCACTGATTCTTCTTTTATTTCTTTGTTTTTTTCCTATCGGGATGGCACAATTCTGCTTACAGCCTCCTGATACTTTTGGGTGACATAGTTCATCATGTCTTGTATGGACTTGGTTCTGAGTTCTGTGTCCCAATGTATATCCCTTAGGAATTTATTCATCTCCTCATAGTTTCCCTTTCTGTACGCCAGCCTTTTGTTTCCCAGTTTTTTTTGGGGGGTGATAATTCCCAGCTCATCCAGGTACTCAAAGCTCAATGTACTATGATCACTCATTCCCAAGGGGGCTTCCAACTTAACTTCCCTTATATCCGACTCATTTAGGGTAAATATCAGATCAAGCAAGGCTGGTTCATCCCTTCCTCTCGTTCTTGTCGGTCCCTTGACGTGTTGGTTTAGAAAGTTTCTTGTTGCCACGTCCAGCAGCTTAGCTCTTCATGTGTCTGGGCCTCCATGTGGGTCTCTGTTCCCCCAATCTATCTTCCCATGGTTGAAGTCTCTCATGATTAGAAGTATGGATCCGTTCCTGCTAGCCACAGAAGCTGCTCTCTCTACTATATTGATAGTGGCCAAGTTGTTTCAATCATATTCCTGTCTGGGTCTTCTGTCATTCGGTGGGGGGTTATATATCTTGAGGTTATCTTGAGATGATTTCGGGGCTTTAGTGTCCCCTCGGCCCGGTCCTGGACCAGGCCTCCACCCCCAGGAAGCAGCCCGTGACAGTTGACTAACTCCCAGGTACCTATTTACTGCTAGGTAACAGGGGCATTCAGGGTGAAAGAAACTTTGCCCATTTGTTTCTGCCTCGTGCGGGAATCGAACCCGCGCCACAGAATTACGAGTCCTGCGCGCTATCCACCAGGCTACGAGGCCCCTCTACTACTATATGACTACTATTATAATTTTCTATCCTCCAGTTGCTATGGTGCCTGATATGTAGTCACTGAAACCTTCACAGTTCTGAATTACCATCTCTTCGAAACTCCAACCTTCTCTTAGTAGCAAAGCTACACCACCTCCTCCTCTCCCTTCTCTCTCTTTCCTCATTACATATTAGCCCTGTGGAAACACTGTGTTTGTTATAGTTTTCGTTAGCTTTGTTTCTGTGAGTACTATTATGACTGGGTTTTCTTCTAGTGCCCATTCTCTGAGTTCACTTGTTTTATTTGTAATCCCATCTATGTTAGTGTACATTGCCTCGAAGCTCACTTTCTTCTGTTCATTTTCTTGTCCCTTTCTTGGCGAGCATTCTGCTGGTGTGGGAAGCTGTTCCGTGGGTGAGAAGATCTGTGAGGTGGTTTGCAGGATCTCAGAGGATTTTGGGGAGGGGGTGGGGTTTAAAGAAAGGGGGGACAGGCAGGGTGTGGGTTAAGGAGATAGGGGGGGCATGGAGGATACTGGGTGAGGGGGGAGGAGGGATAGGGAGGGTATGGGATGAAGGGGGAGGGGAGACAGGGAGGGAAAGGTGGGAGGGGGGACATGACGGGAATGGGGAAGGGGTGACAGGATCAGAATGGGGTGAGGGGGAGGGAGGGTTGGGTGGGGGCAGGTAGGGTGAGGGGAAGGGAGGGTTTCTATGCAGAGAGGAGTGGTGGTGGTGTTGCCCTCCCCTCTGGTGTTGCTGGGATGCTGGTCCTGGGTTCCCCTCTTGTCTCTATGACTGTTGTGTTGGGAGCTGTGATTTCCTGGTTTGCTCCTCTCTCCCTGCGCTTCCTCCGTCCCTCTGCTGCCCTGGTTCTCTCCTCCTTCGTCCTGTCCCTCTGCAGGAATACTTTTTTTCTATCCCTCCACAGGCTGCAGACAACTCTTCCTTTCGAGAATATCCTCCATCGTGGTTTCGTTTGTAAACACCACCTTTACAAGTCGGTTTCTGTCCTTTTTGTACCAGCCCAACCTGAAAACCTTCTCAATGTTTTGTTCAGCCCCTTTTATCTGTATCCCCTTCAGTAGCCCATATCCTGCCTCTCTATCCTTGCTATTCCATTTTTGCCTGTTGCATCCTTCCTGTTCTTTGATGTCTACAACTACCACTGATCTTTTTCTCTCCAGCAGCTGAGTAGTGCACCTTGCTGCTTCCTGTGAGGTAGCAGCTTGCATGGCTACCTCTCTCACTGTAGCCATTGCTTCTGAGCTCTTTTTCAGTATGTCCGCAATGTTTCAGGTACAGTGGCATTTCCTTCCAATGTAACATTCCCCACTTCCCTTTGGATGATAATCTGATGCTCAGTCTCTTTATTTTTCTCTGTGAGGGATTTGATCTCCTCCCTTGCTGATGTCAGCTCACTTTGCAGATTGTTAATTGTTATCCTCATTCCATGCATCTCCCTCCTGAATTCCTCCAGAACTTGGGTTAACATTTTCTTCGTTTGGTCACTCTGACTGTTTCCTGTGTCCCTGTTGCGTCCTCCTGCCATTTTGCTGAGAAAAGGTTTGAAAATGATATAGCTTGACTGAAAATGATAAGCCATGACCTTACCAAAGTTACTGCACAGTCACATCAGGAGGAAGACAACAGGGAAGGAACAGGTGATAAAACTTAGGATGGGTGAGGACAGGTACACAGAGTATGACAAAGAGGTGTGTGAAGAACTCAACAAAAGGTTCCAGGAGGTCTTTACAATAGAACAGGGAGAAGTCACGGCGCTAGGAGATGTGGCAGCAAACCAGTTGACCTTGGAAAGGTTCGAAATTACAAGAGATGAGGTCAAGAAGCGCCTATTGGAGCTGGACGTGAGAAAAGCTGTTGGGCCAGATAGAATCTCACAATGGGTATTGAAAGAGTGTGTAGGAGCACTTTGCTTGCCATTCTCCATAGTGTATAGTAGGTCAATGGAAACGGGAGACCTACCAGAAATATGGAAGACTGCTAATGTAGTACCAATATACAAAAAGGGTGGTAGACAAGAAGCACTGAACTACAGGCCAGTGTCCTTAACTTGTATACCATGCAAGGTGATGGAGAAGATTGTAAGAAAAAACCTAGGAACACATCTGGAGAGAGGAGACTTCGTGACAACCCATCAACATGGGTTCAGGGAGGGTAAATCTTGCCTTACAGGCTTGATAGAATTCTACAAACAGGTGACAAAGATTAAGCAAGAAGAAGAAGGTTGGCCGGACTGCATTTTTTTGGACTATCGGAAAGCCTTTGACACAGTACCCCATAAAAGGTTGATGCATAAACTGGAAAAACAGGCAGGAGTAACAGGATTTCTTCGTCATTCTCTGAATACCTGTTCTAAGTTTCATTACCTGTTCTTTCACTGTTGTTTTCCTCCTGATGTGACTATGGAGTAGCTTTGGTTTGGTCTTGGCTTTATTTGCTATATCATTTTCATAATTTTTCTCTGCTTCTCTTCTCACCTTCTCATACTCATTCCTGGTTCTCTGGTATCTCTCTCTGCTCTCTGGTGTTCTGTTATTCCAGAAGTTCCTCCATGCTTTTTTGTTCAGTCCCTCTGCTTCCATACATGCCCTATTATACCACGGATTCTTCTTTTGCTTCACGGATTTTTCCCTTTTGGGCGGGATGAACCTGCTTACTGCCTCCTGACACTTTTGGGGGACATAGTCCATCATATCTTGTACAGACTTAACTCTGAGGTCTGAGTACCAAGGTATTTCCTTTGGAAACTTCTCATCTCCTCATAGTTACCCTTGTCGTGACGCTGAACCCCGGTTCATTCCGAACACAGCGACTACACAACACATAACACCTTGCCTCTGCAACCGTTACTACCACCGTGTACTCCTACACACACCAGACCCTTGAGGTGTACCACTAGGTTTGTACTGGAACACAATGAGTGAACATATGGAAGGTATTTAAAGGCCGTCGGGTTTTGTCATTTAATTACAAAGAATAGACTCTGACAAATAATAACATATTAACATACTCTATTAGGTAAATACACTTCCAATACCCCTAGACCACTTGACCTCCGCAGTCACCACTTGCACTTGTAACTTCCGCCTAAGTCCCTAATACGGAATGATTACTACAACGCTCCACACCCGGTTAGTCTTTCATTTAATACTCACATACTGCAGACTTAACTTGGTCACTAAGATCACATCAGGCTCTCGCATAGCTGTCTGCTACACTTCGCTGCTGCCACAAACGGAGACCTCGGAGGACTTGCCAGTTCCACTCCCACAACTAGACTGTCTCCAGCCACCCATGGCCTCAACCATTTCACCCCGCCTCTCAAGGAAGGTATAATCCGATTAACCTTATCCCTAGAAGCGGTAACCTTGTTCCTAGAAGCCTGAGTCGTCTTTCCAGGAATTATTAGTTTGGCTAATAGCTGCGGTCTTAATCCCTTTGACCTTTCTTGGATATGTGACCCATAGTTTGTCTACTTAACATGTACAATCATCATTCGTTAAGTGTTGTAGTAATGATCCTCTAGCTAATAATCCCTCCTAACTTGTGGATTACAACACCACTCCCCTCCTTAAACACGCATATGTCCCCGTATGCATCATTGCAATGGTTCCATTGGTGCAAGGACCTGGAGGATGCACCCACCATATATGTACAACTAAAAATTCATCCAGTAAGTTCATCATGCACACGATGAACTAAATTAAAAAATTTCCCCGTCATGACTCACAACACTTCTATAATATATACATTATATTCACATCATAGCATAGGTAAAATAGTCTGTAATATTTTCTCCCATCTCCAACAATGCCTAAACTGCTGACATATAATTACATACAAACATAACCATAAAATTACATGGACCAGAATGCTGGCACTTAACAAGAAATGACACTTGTCATTAATATATACACAACACGTATATATCTAAGATTCTTCATTCTTAGTAACAAGTTAATAACAGTTTAACATCTTGCCCTGTACTGTTGACATAAGGGCTTACAATGGTCACACAATGTTTCACTGGCCTCCTCCACAATTGGCAGCATCACTTCTCTTGTCTTCGTGCCCCATGGTTGCTAGGTCATAGATCCTCCATGACCCAGACAAAACCCAGGCTGTCCAGCCTGGTGAATGTTGTCAATGTCCCATCGTTGCTCTGAGCTAACGTGATCCTGGCCTCTAGAGCAACGGAGATTCCTACCCCAGGGTCATGTCCCCTCGGGTCTATGCTGCCGTCTCGTTCCAGGGCACCAACCCCAGAACGCTGTAGATACCTCACAGCTCTCTGGTCATCCTTCCTTGCTGTACTCGCCACAGCTGTAGCACATTACTCTAGGCCCATCTGTCCAGAGTGTGTCCACCTGTATTCACACCTTCCCGACTGCTGTACCTGCAAAATATTACCTCGGAGCCCCCTGGCTCGATCCCATTATTACATGACACCTCCTCGGCTCCTTACTCTCTCCCCGTATATAGCCTGAGCGCAGCTGCAAAGCCATTGCAGCTGGCCCTTATCCCTGCTTTGATGTCAGGGGGCGAATTTCGCATATAACGTCACGTTGGCTTCACTTCCTCCCCCCTTTTTTCTAGAATTACTAAGTGTAGCCTCATGGCTTCCCTTCTACTCTACCTGAAGCTCTGTGACATGATCCCGGGGGACCTTCCCAAGCCTAACACTCAGTAATGGTGCCGATGAGGTAATATATAGTATATACATGCACATACATTATCCCAATAAATACCTCATTAAAATAATTCCTCAACTAATGTCACTAAAGCATCATACTGCCACTGGCTCGACTCTAGCGAGATTCCTGTAACAACTTAATTAATGATAAATTAGTATATCTACTTGGCTAGCCCACTGTAACCACCAACACCTGAAATTTTGAAATTCTACATTGTAATCTTATCCATAAGACTTACCCACTCCGACACACCATCACCTCTGGTCAACCCAACCGATTGATTGATGAAGATTAAGCCACCCAAGAGGTGGCATGGGCATGAATAGCCCGTAAGTGGTGGCCCTTTTGAGCCATTACCAGTATCAAGAGCTGATACTGGAGATCTGTGGAGGCGCGACTGCACCCTGCGTGACGGGAGATGTCTCCCGGACCAAGTGGTGACCAGATGGTGACCATCAACCCAACCACTGATGACCTCATTATAACACCACGTCTCTCAACAGCCAGGCTCTGCGTCCTGACGCACCTGACCTCATTACACCGATACTCACCACCACCTGGCCTCCTGTGCCGCTATGTACTCCACACCACCACACTCAACACCAGGCGTCCAAACGCCACTACACTACACCACACTCTACAAAAGATTACCATGCCCATGCACCACTAAACACCACACTCTACACACTACCCCACACTCTACAAAAAGGCTACCATGCCCATGCACTACTCAACACCACACTATACACACTACCCCACACTCTACAAAAACTACCATGGCCATGCACTACTCTAAAGTACATACTATGCTCCTTCTGTGTTCATGACCCCACGAGAGCGGGTCGGATAGCGATGTGTCACCGTCGCCTGTGGACCTTGTCCTCGGTCCTGCGAAGGCTGCTCTGCGTTATCCACCCTCGATTTCCAACTCCTCGTACCCCTACCTATGTCCTCAGCCGCTGGTGTGCCCTCCCCTGGCACACTCCCCGTAGGGTATGGCTCCTCACTTGCCTGACAGGTCAGTGTATAGACGCGGTCTGGGTGACAGGAGAACACATGCCCTGTGTTTAGCACCTTAACCTTAACTTCTGCATTCTTTTTGCTAATTACCCGACATGGCCCTACAAACTTGGGTGCCAACTTACCTTCTGCCTGGGCGTGCATCTGCTTCACGAATACCCTATCACCTTCATTGATCACCTTTGCTTGAACTTTGTTCCGCGCATTATAATATGCCTCTGTCGACTTTCTTAAATGTAGTTTCACCAAGTCAAATGCCTTGGTTGCTCGCCTACAGACAACACTTTTGAAGTCTAACGTATAGCACGGCGGTTGCTTGCTTGTGAACGTCGTGAACGGAAGTCGGGGATCGAACCCATGCAACAAAAAATGCGTGGTCTCTCCCACCGACCTATTGAACGCCGTGTTGAGCGCCGACTCCACCATCGACAAACTCTGATCCCATGCAAGCACATCATCTGCAGCCAAATGCCGCAGAATACGGATTACTTTAGCATTGTGTCTTTCAACCAAACCATTCGCCGATGGTCGATATGCCAGCACTGGAGTATGTTTGAATTGATACACACTCGCGATGCTTTGAAATACTTGATTGATAAACTCTGACCCTTGGTCTGACACAACTTGTTGAGGAGCCCCAAACCTGGTTAACACACTTTCCACCATGGCCTGGGTCACATCCTCTGCCGACTTAGAACGGAGTGCACTCACCGCACTCCGAGTGAGTGCATCCACTGCTACAAATATGTACCTCGCCCCTGAATGAGCTTGTGGTAGCGGCCCAATGAGATCTATGTGTACTCTCTCGAAGGGAGTACTCACATCCGGCCACCTCCGCAAAGGTTCCGCCCCCAACCTATGTGCCTTGTACCTCAGACAACTGTCACAAGAAGCTACATAGACCTTGATATCTTTACCCATGGATGGCCAATAGAACCTTTGACGTGCACTCTGCAACGTCTTGGACTCCCTTCCATGGCCTGCTGCTGGGATGTTATGACACAGATACATTGCAGTCCTCTGAAACTCCGGTGTCAAGACTGCCTGGTATACTGGTTCAGACCGTATACCCGAAACCCTACCAAGATGATACAACACCTCATCTTCAACCACAAACTCATCAACTGGTGCTGGAAGTGACTTCCTCAACTCCGCACGCTGACCCCTCAAAAACTTCCTTACCTCCCCCCACAGGGGGTGACCTTCCTGACTCCGTATGAGCTCCCTCATATTCCACGACACATCTTTCTCCCCCCTTTCACTCACCACTGCTACATTGTGACACCTTGACAACGCGTCAGCGACCACATTGCTTTTCCCTGGTACATGTTCAAAGTTTGTAATGTTAAACTCTGAGAGCGAGGTAACCCACCGTGCCAGTCGCTGACAAGGCTTCTTGGACTCGAACACATACTTAAGGGGTTTGTGATCGCTTCTGAGCCAAATTTCATGTCCAAGCAAGATGTACCGGTTCCGTTGTAATATGAATGTGATCGCTAGCGCTTCCCTCTCAATCGTACTATAGTTCCTCTCTGCAGGACATAGTACTCGTGAACAAAATGCAATGGGACGCTCCCGTCATCGCTCATCCACCTGAGCTACCACACCACCTATCGCTGCGCCAGAAGCATCCGCATACACCAGAAACGGTTTGCTAAAATCTGGGTGCGCCAAGATACTGCGAGAGCTGACAGCAGCCCTCAGTACCTGGAACGCCTGCTGTTGTTCCTTCCCCCACACGAACTCTGCAAGTCCACTGATCTGATGTAATGGTCTTGCAATTTTTTACAAATCTTTAATAAATCGCCGATAATAGCTAACCAACCCCAGGAAAGAATTGCACTCTTTCTTGTTCTGTGGAACTGGGAACTCTTGAATATCCCTGGTTTTATCTGGCAATGGACTGATACCCATCCGGCCCACTGTATGACCCACCAATGTTACCGATTCTCCAAAAAAACTGCATTTTTCGAAATTCACTTTGAGGTTGTGTGACCTCAGCCTTAGCAAGAGTTTCCTCAAATTATGCATGTGCTCCTCTAATGACTTTCCCAGCACGATTACGTCATCGAGGTACAGCAACGCTGTGGGCCCTATCAACCCCGATAATACACTCATCATTAGCCTACTTAACACAGCAGGTGCTGACTTCAACCCGAAAGGACGTTGTTTATATTGCCAGAGCTCGTTGCACGCACTAAACGCTGTGATTTCCCTCGACTCTTCCTCCAGCGGTATCTGGTGATACCCACTGAGCAGGTCTAATGTGGTAAAATATTGTGTACCCTTCAAGTGTGTCAATGTGTCCTGTATGTTTGGTAATGTCAAAGCATTAGTCAAATCCTAAAGGTTTTTTTCAGTTATATCGAACTAAGACTAGGGAAAGGATAGGTTGATTAAAATCTGAGACAGGTCAAATAACGGATAATAACAAGGAGATGAGTAGTATTTTTAACAAATATTTTATATCTGTATTTACTAGAGAAGAACTTAACAATATGCCTTCAGCCGATCAAGTCTATGTGGGTGGGGATGAGGACAGGTTGACTAGTTTAGCAGTTACCAGGGAGGATGTAATTAAACAATTAGAAAAACTAAAATCAAACAAATCCACAGGGCCGGATGAAGTGTTTGCCAGGGTGCTTAAAGAATGCAAAGAGGAGCTTTCCGAGCCACTGTCTACCATATTTAATAAATCAATAGAGTCAGGCAGAGTGCCAGAGTCATGGAAGGTAGCTAATGTGGTACCAATTTTTAAGAAAGGAGATAGATCACTTGCGTCAAACTATCGGCCAATTAGCCTAACGTCAATTGTGGGAAAGTTACTTGAATCAATAATTGCAAATACAATTCGTCTCCATCTTGAAAAACATAAATTAATAAATGAGTCGCAACATGGTTTTACAAATAGCCGTTCATGTTTAACAAATTTGCTAAATTTTTATTCCAGCATAGTTGAGGCAGTTGATAGTGGTAAGGATTGTGATGTTGTGTACTTGACTTTAGCAAAGCTTTTGATACAGTGCCACATGAAAGACTAATTAAAAAAATAGAAGCTCATGGTATTGGGGGTGCTATATTAAGTTGGATTAGGGCATGGCTATTCCAAAGGAAACAGAAAGTTAGTATAAATGGGGTTAAGTCAGAGTGGGATAATGTTGCTAGTGGAGTACCTCAGGGCTCTGTCCTGGGACCTCTGTTGTTTATAATATATATAAATGATTTAGATTCAGGTTTGAGTAGCAACATTTGCAAATTTGCCGATGATACGAAAATCGGTAGGGAAATTAATTCAGAGGAGGACTCACTATCACTTCAAGTTGATCTAGATAGGGTTTTGAAATGGTCAAAGGATTGGCAAATGCAGTTTAATGCTGATAAATGTAAAGTTCTGAGGCTAGGTAATGATGATAGAGTTACAAGATACGAGCTTTGGAAACATGAATGATATTATGACAGGAAATGGGAACAAACCCATTATTTGTATTAGTGCAGGGGGTAATGATGTTGGACGAGTTAGGAGTGAGAAACTAATACAGAGATTCAGGACAGCCATTGAATTAGTTAGGAGCAAGGGAGGAATCCCGATCATATGTGGCATTCTTCCAAGAAAGGGAGTGGGAAATGAATGGATGTCGAGGGCAATTCGTGTCAATTGCCGGCTGGAAAGATATTGCAAATCAAATGCAATATCTTTCATAGACAACTGGGAACACTTCTATGGAAGAAATGAAATGTATGCTCGTGATGGGGTGCATCTATCGAGAGCTGGGGTTGTTGCTGTTGCGAACTCGTTGGAAGAAGTGGTTAGAGGTGTTTGTTTGGGATTAAACTGTTAGTAGATAGAGGTATGGGAATTGATTTGGAGGAAGGAGATAAAAAAAGTATGTGTTTGTGGGAGAAAGGAATTGGCAAAATGATCAGGGAAAGAGAAGGGCCTCAAAATAACAATTCACTTAGGGTATATTACACTAACAGTAGAAGTCTAAGAAATAAAATTAACGAATTAAATGCTCTTGTCTGCACAGAAAAAATAGATATTATTGCACTTACCGAAACGTGGATGAATGTAGAAAATAGAGAACTATTAGCTGAATATCAAATAAGTGGATTTAAACTATTTCACACAGATAGATATATTAGACGAGGAGGGGGTGTAGCCATATATGTTAGGGACAATTTGAAATGTAGTCTCAAAGAGGGAATCAAAACTGAGCCACACACAGAAACTATTTGGATAGAATTATACGAAAAAGCAAATAATATTATAATAGGAGTTATATATAGGCCACCAAATTTAGACAGAATGGAAGCAAAGCATCTATGGGATGAAATATCTAGGGCATCTAGATCTAACACTATTTACGTCATGGGTGACTTTAATTTTAGTGGAATAAACTGGTTGAACAAAACAGGGAATAGTGAAGCAGAAGATTTTATAGAATTAATTGACGATTGCTTTCTTACGCAACACATTAAGTAACCAACACGGGAAAATAATATTTTAGATTTAGTGTTAACTAACAGGGAAACACAAATTAATGACATCGAAATAGGGAGTGAGCTAGGGAACAGTGATCACAAAGAAATCAGACTTAGCATAGAATGGAATAGACCTGTAGGAGAAAATTCTGTTAAAGTGCCAGATTTTCGAAAAGCTGATTTTAATAGCCTACGAAATTTTTTGGGTCAAATTGATTGGAAAGTCTTGGGTATGGGGTGGGGGCCGGTCTTGGAGCGAGACATGAACCCAGCGATAGGTGACGTAAATGGGGATTTCGATGTGGATTCAATATATAACTTATTTAAGAATATTCTAAACAAAGCACATGAACGTAGTATACCATACAAATTGAATAGATCGATTACTAATGACCCAAAGTGGATAACAAAGAATTTGAATAACCTTATAGGTAAAAAGAGAGCTTGGTACAAAAGGATTAAAAATGGGGAGGTCACTTTAGAACAAGAATTGGTACAACTGGTTAAAAATGTTAAAAAAGCGATAAGGAAAGCAAAAAGAAACTATGAAGTTCGCATAGCAGGGCAAGCAAAGACAAATCCTAAAGGGTTTTTTCAGTTATATCGTACTAAGACTAGGGAAAGGATAGGTCCATTAAAAACTGAGACAGGTCAAATAACAGATAGTGATGAAGAGATGAGTAGTATTTTTAATAAATATTTTGTATCTGTATTTACTAAAGAGGAACTTAACAATATGCCTTCAGCCGAACAAGTCTATGTGGGTGGGGACGAGGACAGGTTGACGAGTTTAACAGTTACCAGGGAGGATGTTCTTAAACAAATAGTAAAACTCAAACCAAACAAATCCACAGGGCCGGATGAAGTGTTTGCCAGGGTGCTTAAAGAATGCAAAGAGGAGCTTTGTGACCCACTGTCTACCATATTTAATTAATCAATAGAGTCAGGCAGAGTGCCAGAGTTTTGGAAAGTTGCTAATGTGATACCAGTTTTTAAGAAAGGAGATAGATCACTTGTGTCTAACTATCGACCAATTAGTCTAACGTCTATTGTGGGAAAGTTACTCGAATCTATAATAGCAAATAAAATTCGTCTTCATCTTGAAAAACATAAATTAATAATTGAGTCGCAACATGGTTTTATAAATAGCCGTTCATGTATAACAAATTTGTTATCTTTTTATTCTAGCATGTTGAGGCAGTTGATAGTGGTAAGGATTGCGATGTTGTGTACCTTGACTTTAGCAAAGCTTTTGATACAGTGCCACATGAAAGACTGATTAAAAAGATAGAGTCTCATGGTATTGGGGGTGCTATATTAAGCTGAATTAGGGCATGGCTATACCAAAGGAAACAGAGAGTTAGTATAAATGGAGTCAAGTCAGAGTGGGAAAATGTTGTAAGTGGGGTGCCTCAGGGCTCTATCCTGGGATCTCTGTTGTTTATAATATATATAAATGATTTAGATTCGGGTTTGAGTAGCAACATTTGCAAATTTGCCGATGATACGAAAATCGGTAGGGAAATTAATTCGGAGGAGGACTCACTATCACTTCAAGTTGATCTAGATAGGGTTTTGAAATGGTCGAAGGATTGGCAGATGCAGTTTAATGCTGATAAATGTAAAGTTCTGAGGTTAGGTAATGATGATAGGGTTACAAGATACGAGGTAGATGGTGTTGAGATTGCGAAGTCGAATTGCGAAAGGGAGTTATGATTAGTAAGAATTTAAAACAAAAGGATCAATGCATAAATGTTCGTAATAAGGCAAATCGGACACTTGGATTTATTAATCGCAGCGTTAGTAACAAGACACCTGGTGTGGTTCTTAAGCTATATCTTGCTCTGGTTAGGCCCCATTTAGATTATGCAGTTCAGTTTTGGTCGCCATATTATAGAATGGATATAAATTCACTTGAACGTGTCCAACGTAGGATGACTAAGTTAATTCCCCAAATTAGAAATTTTTCATATGAAGAAAGAATAACAAAGCTTAAGTTGCATTCACTGGAAAGGCGAAGAGTTAGGGGTGACATGATAGAGGTTTACAAGTGGATGAATGGACATAACAGGGGGATATTAATAGGATATTAAAAATATCAACACAAGACAGAACACGAAACAATGGGTATAAATTGGATAAGTTTAGATTTAGGAAATACTGGTTCAATAACAGGGTAGTTGATTTGTGGAACCAATTGCCGCGTAACGTGGTGGAGGGGGGGTCCCTCGATTGTTTCAAGCGCGGGTTGGACAAGTATATGAGTGGGATTGGGTGGTTATAGATAGGAGCTGCCACGTATGGGCCAATAGGCCTTCTGCAGTTACCTTTGTTCTTATGTTAATGGGTATGCTTCGTCTTTCGTCAGCTTCTTAATTCTGCGGAAATCTACACATAACCTCACTCCCTCTTTTTCCTAACTACTACGAGAGGGCTGTGCCACGGTGAACTGGATGGTTCAATGATATCATGATCCCTTAGCTGGCTTATCTCCTCCTTCACCTCCCTCTGGTGTGCCACTGGTATGCTATATGCTCTCGTATATACTGGATGTGCGCCCTCTACGTCAATCCTATGTGCTCCTTGAGTAATGCACCCTGGGGGTTCCCCTCTCAACGCAAAAACATCAGGGAAACTCCCTGACTAAACCCCTTAAGGCTTCCTTAACCTCCCTTTCCATGGACATCCTATCCACTATTCCCATTAATTTATCCATTCTATCCTCATCGCCCTCACTCTGACTTACTGACATGGCTGCAATAATCTCCTTCACAGGGTGCCCCCACGCTACCTGTGCATGCTTACTCAAGGTGACTGGCCACCGAGAGGGAATAAAAACCCTCAACCGAATTACCCCTTCATTTATATCTTCAATAGTCTCCATTATCACCAACCCTGCTGGATTATCCAATGGCTCAATTTGAACAACGTCTACTCCTTTGGCTTTACATGCCATTTTAATCACCAAGGACGCTTCTCCCGGAATGGTGACATCCTTGGGTACCGATTGATGATTGATGAAGATTAAGCCACCCAAAAGGTGGCACGGGCATGAATAGCCCGTAAGTGGTGGCCCTTTTGAGCCATTACCAGTATCAAAAGCTGATACTGGAGATCTGTGGAGGTGCAACTGCACCCTGCGTGACGGGAGATGTCTCCCGGACCAAGTGTGTCAATAATAATAAAAAAAAAATGTGCCTTGGGTACCGTGACTGCCCACCGTATATTCTGGTCCCCAGCCGAGTTACCACAGTTACCCCTCACTACTGCTACTCCTTCTCTACTCCTCACCTTGTTAACGTCTACCGCTTGACCCCCACATACCAATTTATTCCACCTTGCGCTAAACGCTATGGTACATGAGTATTTTTCGAGGAAATCAATTCCCAAGATAATGTTGGTATGTTTCAGCCCCTATATCCTGTATTACTACAAAACTATGTTTAAACCATCTATCTTCTAGCTGGAAATCCACAGTTGTCTCACCCAACACCCGCAACGCATTATCCCCCACCGCCGTTAATCTCCTGTTGTTGTTAGGTATCAGCCTGACGTCTGATCCTAACACGCTACGACTCATGATGGACACGGAAGCACCGGTGTCCACCAAGCCTGTATAGATAGTGCCCTTTAACCGTAAATGCACCTTTATGGGATGACCCGACCCGACGGTACACAACCACTGTCCGCCACCCCCTACTGTACACACTTGGCAATTAGGCGGCACAAAAAGCTTACACTGCCAGGCCAAGTGACCACCGTCACCACACAGCTTACACACTTTTGTCTGCTTAGGTCGGTCTGGCTCGTGTTTACCTGCAGTGTACCCCGTTCCCCGGGAATACCCTCTACCGGTACCCTGGTTCTGGTGGTACATTCCTTTTGCTCCCTGAGCAGGCGAGTACCTTGGTGGAGCAGGAGTGAACCTGCCTCCACGTGCCCCTTGATTATAGCCTCTTCGCTGCCCACGAGTACACTGATGGGGTCCCCACGACACCCCACTCGTATTGTGTCCCTGGAACACCCTTGGCTCCCAGCCCTTATTATTGTTACGTCGAGGAGCACCTCACCCCTTGCCCTTGGAATGTGTGACCCCCGCCGCGGGTCCATCCTCCACTGGCTGAGCTACTGGGGCCCAGAGCTGAGCCTGTCTCTCTTGCGTGTCTGCAAGATTTGCCTGTTCCTTAGGGGACACTTCCTTGAAAATGTTATCCTCTGTCAGTTTATGTGTCGGGCTATTCTCCGCCCCAAACACTGCATGTTTCACCGCTTACTTAAAGGACTTAGCTTCCCTGCAGTGTAACGCACTTTCCCGCGGTAATGCACCGAAAAAAACACTCCGTTGCATAGAATCTCTTACTACCCCCCCGTGAACTGCGTTTCCGTCCGCTCAATCACATTACCCAAGAGTCTTATTCTATGCCAAACGCCCTTAATTGTTTCCCTGGTTCTCGTTTAAGTGCAGCTAACTGAGCCTTTAGTTCTACTGCATCGTGCTGCACATCGTAATGATCTATCAGCTCCTGCTTAAACTCGCTATAACTCTTTATTTCTCTAATTTCCGCCGAGTTGAGCTGGGACTTTGCTTCCCCTTTCACCTTGGAATATGCCAATGCAATCTTTGCCTGATCCGACCATGACCCCACACTAGTCGCCTTCTCTAGAGCAAAGAAAAATGTTCTAATATTCGTCAGTAACTGACCTTTCGAATCCCGTTTGGCGCCCCAAAACGTGGGTATGTCTCCATATACCTTAGGTCCTGAATTAGTCGTCTCATGCGTGCTCAGCACATTTTTCAACCACTGTGCAACCGACCCAATTGTCTCTGACGCTGCCGCCTGCGTCGTAAGCAACGCAGCCGTGTTATCACCACTCTCCCCCTGACCGACATTACTCCTGGTCTGGCCACTGGCGCCCCTATTACTACCCGTACTCGTCATGGCTACTCGCCCCTTATGTGCTCGTGTATGAACCAGCTTGACGCTTTACCGTACAGTAACCTTACTTGGCCATATTCCTTTAATCTCACTAGGATCACTTATAATTTTAAGCCACCATTAACAACGTCACGTATCCCTTCCCCACATTACTGTTTCCACCCCTTAGGGAACCTTTCCCAGCCGCACAACGTGGCCACTCCACTTGGCCACACACCTTGGCCCCACACCCCACTATGGCCACTCACTGGCCCACACACCTTCCCTTCCTCACTCCAATATCCACCGTCCTGAACACAACCCGACGTCTACCAATTCCTGAACATTCCCTCACCAACTAAACCAGTAACACACTTCCTTCATCTCTCAAAGTGTTCCAAAACCTGTTTCCGCTGCCACCAAATATGTCGTGACGCTGAACCCCACTTCATTCCGAACACAGCGACTACACAACACATAACACCTTGCCTCAGCAACCGTTACTACCACCGTGTACTCCTACACACACCAGACCCTTGAGGTGTACCACTAGGTTTGTACTGGAACACAATGAGTGAACATATGGAAGGTATTTAAAGGCCGTCGGGTTTTGTCATTTAATTACAAAGAATAGACTCTGACAAATAATAACATATTAACATACTCTATTAGGTAAATACACTTCCAATACCCCTAGACCACTTGACCTCCGCAGTCACCACTTGCACTCGTAACTTCCGCCTAAGTCCCTAGTACAGAATGATTACTACAACGCTCCACACCCGGTGTTACGGTGCCCTCTCCTATTTCTTTCGTTTGCCTGCTGTAAGAGTCATATCAGCTCTCCCTACTGATTCTCTGAGGTTCAGGGAGTCTATTGATATATGTGGCGACCAGACCGGCTGCCAGTTAAGGGAAGGAAGTTACACTATAAGTTGTAAGTAAGGGGAAATTGGCGCCCTGTTATAAAATGAGAGTATCCCCTAATGCATATATTACCTTTTGGAAGGGACACTAGCCGATCGCGGATTGGCCGACTTAGGTCGCGGGCGACCAATCAGGGCCCGCCGTGACGTCACCGAGTGCCCCGGGCGGCGCCAACGTCAGAGTTGACCCGACCTTGGAAGCGACAGGACACACCTCGGTCTGCTCTCAAGGATTAGAGGCTCTACAAGCCTTTCTTAGTGGATTAGTGCAGGCTATCGCAGCCCATCGGATATATTGGAGACCCCGCGCTTCTGCGAAGCATAAAGGAACCAAGTTTATTGAGCGAAAGAGGGCCAAACTTGGAAAGTATTCGGCGACGACACTGGGCGGCGACGCTGGACGTTGGGGGCCTGAAAAGGTGTGGCAGGCAAGCCTAGCTGTGACCGGGTCACATCCACTGAGGGTTTTGGAAGGACGACACCGTGCCTAGGACAAGAAGCAACGCCTTGTGGAAGGGGCGAGTGTGGGAAAATAGTGATTGGCTCAGTGCCCATCGATGAACCAGGATTGGGGTAGCTGAATCTCAGGGATTGGAACGGCGACGACGCGAAGGCTCCACGACACCTGAGGACCTGTGGAATGTTCCTGGATCGTCGCAGATCGACTCAGGAAGCGTGGGAACCTCACATCATCGAGGGACAGGCGTCGTGAGCCAGGACGGTAAGGTAGATCATTTTCCCTCCCATTACCCCTTGTGTGAGTAGGCTAGTTAGGCCACAATATTTACTTATGTATGTGGTAACAGGACATTAATACTTTAGTAGTAGAATAGGCTGCAAGGCAGCTTGTGTCCAGGACTGTCAGAGAGGACACTGGGTATGGATGGCAGGACAGTGAAGAAGAGGCGCCGACGTGGTGAAGAGGCCCTCCTGTAAGAGTGTGGGACTCCTGTCTTTCTGCCCAGTTGAAGGAGTGTTGGAGGTCGTGGAAGAAGAGGCTAACGATTTCCAGACTTATTATCCTTATTTTCATATTCATGTATTACTTGTGATTGTATGTGTGTTCATGTAATTTGCATCAGTAAATTCAAACTTTTATCACTGTGTTTAAGTGTGCCTCCATTTATAATATTTCTCTATGAGCATACACGAAGGTTATCATAGTACCACCTAGGGAACACTACGTTCTCTATAGAAGTTCTTATTGCCTGGAGAGTGGTAAAGACAGCACAGACTTACATAAAAGTGTACCCTTAGCCATCCGATCAGTATCAGTGCCTGAATAGTGGCAACTATTAACGTAGTGGCTAGAGAGAGGTAAAGCCACACAGACCTTTCTGGGAGAGTACCCTGGGCCTACAGTCTAGTAGCAGATCTATGGGAGTAGGAATCTTCTGGCTACAAACAATATATAATACACCCACTGAACTGCATTGCTGGGGTGCAGATATAATAACCCAGCTTGCGACCTTGTTAAGAAGAAGATAGAGAAGACAGGCGGGAAAGGCGTTCCTGCAACCTTTTTGTCTGGCAGACAGGACTCAGGGAGGTTATGGTTATAAGGTAAGCCTGAGTCTTCCTTCACTCCTCCACGGGTCTAGGCCGGAACTGCTAACAGCAGTTTCCCCGTGTTTGACTGAAGGGCTTCCAGGGTGAATCAGTGGCACCCCTTTTGTGGTGGAAGCAAAGACCTGCGGAGGTGGGCATTGTTGGTCCTCTCCTGTGTGACCAAGGAGACTCCGGTGAATCCCGGGAGTCGTAGGGGCTGAGTATTCGGCCTTTTGAGCCCCTAGCAGCTGAGTGCTAGCAGAGCCCCAGCCCACCCCCCACGTGACAGTGAACTGGCGACCTCGCCAGGATTCGAACCCCGGTAGCCAAGAACTGGGAACTTCGCCAGGAAGCGTGGATCAAGCTACAGTGTGGCCCAAATTTCAAGACAAGTGTTGCCAGGGTACTAATACAGTGTGGCCAGTGAATTCAGTGGTACTGTTACTCAACCAGCTAAGGGACTGAAACTGTGAAATTAGTGACTACTAACTTGTCTGTGCTGTCGTGTATGCTCAATGATATAGAGATGGAGGAGGACAAAGTAAAGAAATTTATAGACACAAGGGACGAGAGAATTTTGGAAGAGTGTACCAAGGCCCAGCTCCAACAAGTGGCAAACCACTTTGGGATAAGGTTGAGGACGACTAAGGTAGCGGAGCGAAGGATAGAGATCATGGCACAGCTCTCAGCTCGAGAGGAGGCGACGGGAGAGGAGCCATCTCAAGAGGAGCCGTCCCGAGGAGAGCCGTAGCAAGGTGAACCGTCCCGACTAGAGCTACCCCAAGCGCCTACCAGTGTGGAGGGAATTCACAGTGAACAAGGAAGCAGTGGAAGGTCCAGCTGTAGTAAGAGGAGCCTGCAACTGGAAATAATGAAGATGCAACTGGAAGCCCAGCTGCGACGAGAGGAGAGAGAAGCACGGCTGCAGCTGCAGCGAGAGGAACGTGCAGCTGAGCTGCAGCGAGAGGAACGTGCAGCTGAGCTGCAGCGAGAGGAACGTGCAGCTGAGCTGCAGCGAGAGGAACGTGCAGCTGAGTTGCAGCGAGAGGAGCGTGAGCGAGAAGCACGGCTGCAGCGAGAGGAACGTGCAGCTGAACTGCAGCGAGAGGAGCGTGAGCGAGAAGCACGGCTGCAGCGAGAGGAACGTGCAGCTGAGCTGCAGCGAGAGGAGCGTGAGCGAGAAGCAACGGCTGCAGCGAGAGGAGCGAGAAGCTCGGCTGCAGCGGGAAGAAGGAGAGAGACAACTGCGACTGGAGGAGATAAAGGCAAAGAAAGAAGTCGAATTGCGTCGCGTTGAGCGTGGTCTGCCCTCACTACCTGCACGGCGGGATGACCTCAAGGTAAGGGAACGTGGTTCCCTTCCCAAGGTAAGGGTTACCTACGTTCGAACCACAAGAAGCTGAGGCGTTCTTCGAACACTTAGAACGGATAGCAACTCTGAAGGAGTGGCCGGAAGATGATTGGGCTGCTCTGGTCCAGTGCAGGTTGACTGGTGAGGCCCGGGAAGCTTACAACATGCTGGACCTAAAGGAGTGTACTAGTTACGACGCGATTAAGAATGCGGTGCTCCACTCATTCCGGCTGACACCGGAGATGTACCGGAAGCGGTTCAGAGAGTGTACGAGAGCGTCGGGGAAGTCTTACGCCGAGACCGCCAGGGATATGGAACGGAAATTCCTACGATGGTTGAAGGCGGAGGAAGCGGAGTCTGCGGATGATATCAAACGACTGATAGTGATGGAGAGGTTTATGTCAGTGCTCCATCCTGAGTTGCGAGTAAGGTTGAGAGAAGCAGGTATTAAGGACCTGAAGGCTGCAGCGGACCGAGCCGACATGCTGGAGGAGACACTACATCTCAGGAGGGAGGGGCCACCCAGACACTCGCCTCACCCCAGGTCGGGAGGGAACCTTAAGAGTTCAGGAGGAGCGAGGACAGGTGGGGACTCTCCCAAGAGTAGTGTGCCCGATGAAGTAACCCGGTTCAAGAGCTCAAGAGACGCGGGAAGGAAGCCCCAAGCTGTGAGTAGTGGACCTAGCTCGGGAGCAAGTGCTGCAGTCCCGGACACGACAACAGGGAGTCCAAGGAGGACCCAGGGGACGTCTGCAAATGGTACCGCCAGAGGGACTGGCGTGTGGCCGCCCAGGGGAGGCAGCCGATGCTTCAACTGTGGTGTGAGAGGACATTATGCCCGCGAGTGTGAGGAGCACCAAAGGAATATAGGATTAATGTTGGAAGAGGAGAGAGTGTTTGTCCACACCTCATATTATAGTGGACCCAACATGAATGGTTGGGAAATGAAGTTGGGTGAACATCCCTTCGTTTTCGGGGCCAACGTGAAGTTTGGAAAGTCAGACCCAGTGAAGGTTGCCATTCTTCGAGATACTGGTGCTGACATAAGTATGGTAACCAGGAGTATTCTCCCCAAGGAATTTAATGATTCACCTGTGGGAGTGGTGAGGATACGCAGTGTGAGGGAGGAATACAGGTTGCCACTTCACGAAGTACAGCTGATTGCCGACTGCGGAGTCGAGAAAGCTATAGTAGTTGTAACCCCTAAGTTACCCCTAGAGCATGTACAGATGGTGCTGGGTAATGACCTCGGAGGAGGCAAGATACAACCCGATTGGGCCAGGAGTGCCTATGTTGCAAGCAGCGGTACAACCCTGCCAGGTTAGGTATCGGTCGTTCCAGATGGTGGTGAGGAAGCCGACTTCGCCAGGGGAAACGTCGCCAGAGACGACGACAACGAGGGCGAGAGTGCGGAGAGGTCGTCGGAGGTCGTGGAAAACCCCGACGAGGACCTCCGACTAAGCCTGATGATGCGTGTGGAGGAGTGGCGAGGAGCAGCTGTACAAACGCCTGGGGCGGTGAAGAGGCTGCAGACCGCACTCCCTCCACACAGAAACGTGAATAAAGCGAGCTCAGTGGATGAGCAAACGGCAGTGAGTTGCAGAGTGGCGGAGCCACGACGCAGTGCACCCTATGCCGGCCAGATGAATAGTGGTAGGTGCAAGATGAACCACCGTGGTGAGGTGAGCCACAGGGAGGTGGATGAGCCCAACCACGAACCGAAGAAGACGTCTGCAGGGAAGAGAATCTCATGGAGGAGTGAAGATGTTCGTCGGGGACGAAGGAGCGAGTGGTATAGGAAGGGCAATACGAAGAAAGCAGGGAATAGGTACACCCAGGGTAGGCGCCAGCCTAACCAGAGGGGCATTGGGCCATCGCAAAAGCCTAGTGTGGAAGAGAGGAAGCTGCTGGATGGAGTACCGTTGACAAGTGCCACTGTGAGGAGACAACGCCCCTATGGGAGAAGAGGAACCGAGAAGAGAGAAGATTGGCGAAGAGGAGCTCATGAGAGGAAACGTGGAGAGGCTTGTAGAGCCTCTAATCCTTGAGAGCAGACCGAGGTGCGTCCTGTCGCTTCCAAGGTCGGGTCAACTCTGACGTTGGCGCCGCCCGGGGCACTCGGTGACGTCACGGCGGGCCCTGTTTGGTCGCCCGCGACCTAAGTCGGCCAATCCGCGATCGGCTAGTGTCCCTTCCAAAAGGTCATATCTGCATTAGGGGATACTCTTCATTTTATAACAGGGCGCCAATTTCCCCTTACTTACAACTTATAATGTAACTTCCTTCCCTTAACTGGCAGCCGGTCTGGTCGCCACATATATCATTAGACTCCCTGAACCTCAGAGAATCAGTAGGGAGAGCTGATGTGACTCTTACAGCAGGCAAACGAAAGAAATAGGAGAGGGCACCATAACACCGGTTAGTCTTTCATTCAATACTCACATACTGCAGACTTAACTTGGTCACTAAGATCACATCAGGCTCTCACATAGCTGTCTGCTACACTTCGCTGCTGCCACAAACGGAGACCTCGGAGGACTTGCCAGTTCCACTCCCACAACAAGACTGTCTTCAGCCACCCATACCTTGAGGTTACCTTGAGGTGCTTCCGGGGCTTAGCGTCCCCGCGGCCCGGTCGTCGACCAGGCCTCCTGGTTGCCGGACTGATCAACCAGGCTGTTGGACGCAGCTGCTCGCAGCCTGACGTACGAGTCACAGCCTGGTTGATCAGGTATCCTTTGGAGGTGCTTATCCAGTTCTCTCTTGAACACTGTGAGGGGTCGGCCAGTTATGCCCCTTATGTATAGTGGAAGCGTGTTGAACAGTCTCGGACCTCTGATGTTGATAGAGTTCTCTCTCAGAGTACCAGTTGCACCTCTGTTTTTCAACGGGGGTATTCTGCACATCCTACCATGTCTTCTGGTCTCATGTGATGTTATTTCTGTGTGCAGGTTTGGGACCAGCCCCTCTAATATTTTCCACGTGTAAATTATTATGTACCTCTCCCGCCTGCGCTCAAGGGAGTACAGTTTTAGGCTCTTTAGTCGGTCCCAATAGTTTAGATGTTTTACTGAGTGGATTCTAGCAGTAAAGGATCTCTGCACGCTCTCCAGGTCAGTAATTTCTCCAGCTTTGAAAGGGGCTGTCATTGTGCAGCAGTACTCCACTCTAGAGAGCACAAGCGTTTTGAAAAGTATCATCATCGGTATAGCATCTCTAGTGTGAAAAGTTCTTGTTATCCAACCTGTCATTTTTCTTGCAGTTGTGACGGCTACTTTATTGTGTTCTTTAAAGGTAAGGTCTTCCGACATGAGTACACCCAGATCCTTTACATTGCCTTTTCGTTCTATTTTATGATTTGCCTGAGTTTTGTACGTGGTTTCCGTTTTTATATTTTCATTTTTTCCATAGCGCATGAGCTGGAACTTATCTTCGTTAAACACCATATTATTTTCTGTAGCCCATAGAAAGACCTGATCTACATCTGACTGGAGGTTCGCCGTGTCCTCTATGTTGCCTACTCTCATGAAGATCCTAGTGTCATCTGCAAAGGATGATACAGTGCTATAGGTTGTGTTCTTGTCTATGTCCGAAATGAGGATGAGAAAAAGTACTGGAGCAAGCACAGTAACCTGGGGGACTGAGCTCTTCACGGTTGATGGGCTGGATTTTATTTTGTTGACTATTACACATTGGGTTCTGTTGGTCAGGAAATTGTAGATCCATCTGCCTATTTTTCCGGTAATTCCTTTTGAACGCATTTTATGTGCAATAACACCATGGTCACATTTATCAAAAGCTTTTGCGAAATCTGTGTAAATTACATCCGCGTTATGTTTGTCTTCCATAGCATCTAATGCCATATCATAGTGGTCCAACAACTGCGACAGGCAAGAGCGCCCTGTTCTGAAACCATGTTGTCCGGGGTTATGGAGTTGCTGTAATTCCATGTATTTTGTGATTTTACTTCTTAGCACTCTCTCAAAAATTGTTATGATGTGCGATGTTAGCGCTATCGGTCTGTAATTTTTTGCCTCTGCCTTATTTTCTCCTTTATGAAGTGGTGCTATCTCTGCTGTTTTTAGTATATCAGGAATAACGCCAGTATCTAGGCTTTGTCTCCACAGAATGTGGAGGGCCTGCGATAGTGTTTTTTTACAGTTCTTTATGAATATGGAGTTCCAAGAATCCGGGCCTGGTGCAGAGTGCATAGGCATACTGTTTATGGCTTCTTCAAAATCCAGTGGCGATTGGGTGACGTCTGATATATGATTATGGCCTCAACCATTTCACCCCGCCTCTCAAGGAAGATATAATCTGATTAACCTTATCCCTAGAAGCGGTAACCTTGTTCCTAGAAGCCTGAGTCCTCTTTCCAGGAATTATTAGTTTGGCTTATAGCTGCGGTCTTAATCCCTTTGATCTTTCTTAGATATGTTATCCATAGTCTGTCTACTTAACATGTACTTCCAATCATCATTCGTTAAGTGTTGTAGTACTGATCCTCTAGCTAATAATCCCTCCTAACTTGTGGATTACAACACCCTTTCAGTATGCCAGCCTTTTGTTTCTTAGTTCTCTTTTTGGGGAGATAATTCCTAACTCTACTAGGTACTCAAAGTTCAATACACTCTAGTCACTCATTCCCAAGGGTGCTTCCATCTTAACTTCCCTTATATCCCACTCATTTAGGCTAAATATCAGATCGAGCATGGCTGGTTCATCTTCTCCTCCTCTCATTCTTGTTGGTTCATTGACGTTCTGGCTTAGAAAGTGTCTTGTTGCCACGTCCAGCAGTTTAGCTCTCCATGTTTCTGGTCATGCATGCGGATTTCTGCTCTCCCAATCCATCTTCCCGTGGTTGAAGTCTCTCATGATTAGTAGTCCAGATCCATTCCTGCTAGCAACAGAAGCTGCTCTCTCTATTATGGTAATGGTGGCCATGTTGTTTCTATCATATTCCTGTCTTGGTCTTCTGTCATTTGGTGGTGGATTATATATGACTACAACTATAATTTTTTTCCTCCAATTGTTATGATACCTGTTATGTAGTCACTGAAACCTTCACAGCCCTGAATGACAATCTCCTCAAAATCAAAGCCTTTTCTTACCAGCAGAGCTACACCACCACCGCCTCTTCGTTCGCTCTCTTTCCTCATAACATAATAGTCCTGTTGGAACACTGCATTTGTTATGGTTTTCATTAGCTTTGTTTCTGTGAGTGCTATTATGTCTGGGTTTTCTTCTAGTACCCATTCTCCAAGTTCATTTGCTTTATTTATAATTCCATCTATTTTAGTGTACATTGCCTTGAGGCTCACTTTCTTCTGTCCCTTCTCAAATCGCCTCCTTGGTGAGTGTCCTGCTGGTGTGGGAAGCTGTTTCATGGGTGTGAGGATTTGTGAGGTGGATAACAGGGTCTCAGAGGATACTGGGGTAAGGGGCAGGGGGTCAAGTGAAGGGGAGGGAACAAGGAGGGTATGGGATGAAGGGGGAAGGAGGACAGGAAGGAAAAGGGGGAACATGGCAGGAGGGGAAGGGTAACGGGGTTGGAATGGGGTGTTGGTGGAGGGAGATTTGGCTAAGCATTTGAGTGGGGGCAGGGAGGGATTGAGGTAGGGGGATTTTCTATGCAGAGGAGGGTGGTGGGGTTTCCCTCCCCTCTGGTGTTACTGGGTAATTGGTTGTGGGTTCCCCCCCTCACTCTTCATAGTACACCCGCATTCATCAAAATGTATTGGGTTACCATCTTGATCCCTAATAGTGATGCTGACTCCGTCTATCATATTGGTGTTAAGTCACACACATATAGTTTTTTATTGTTGCTGTTATTACTTCCAAATAGAGAGATTAAATCCAAAATATCTACAGACAGATTCCCATATCTAGTAGAAGAGATCTTATCACAATAAACGCATGGAATATCAACCCCTCCTCTAGGCATTGGTGGGAATAGGCATGTGTGAACTACATTCGAGGCATTCTAACTTTTTGCGATTACGTCATATTCACTTTTTGGAACTACGCCTAGCACATTCCCAAGAGCAGTTCCAAATGAAAATATAACTCTACTGACGTTTCTATGCCCTGTTGATGAGTCAATGTCCTCCTCACTAATCACAGTAGTGAACTTGTTCGATTGGAGGAAGAATCATACTTAATATAATTTGTTCCGTGTTTAGGTGAAAATTGTTTAAATGCCTTTCCTAAAAAACTCAGTTTAGCATTATTTTAAAATATGATGGCAATTTCTGTATTAATCGTGTTATTAATTAATTTTATAGTTCCAGCTAAAACATCAGATGATAATATATACTTTGAATACAAATATCTCTCCACACCCTCTTTCTCATACGTAACCCCTACACGTATATAGGTCTCAGGATTATTATGCTTAATAACTTAATGGGATGTGGGGAGGAGTAATTTTTGTAGACACATTTCAAAAGACCTCTTTGGATCTAATTCTAGCTGATTAGACAATCAATTTTGGAAAGATACGGGGTTGTTATTTGGGAATAAATGCGTATCAGATATAATATATAGGAATATACTATACTCACATGCAGACGAGGAGTCACAAAATAAATTTGGAAAATTGGAAATCTGTATTACCGAAAATTGCCCTCAGAGTATTCATGTGCATGATGGTAACCAACTGTATACGAGACCGGGCTTTTTCAAGACTGAAACTTATAACAAATCTGCTTTGTAGCACAATGAAGTAGCATCGTTTAAAGTGGCTTTCACTCATGCGCATGGAAAATGACATCCTGAAGACCATTGATAATAATATAGCAATTATCTGAAAAGAAATACCTCAAATGCTTGTTACAATAAAAAGTTCGTTGTAATTTCTTATTGTGCCATCTAATTTGTGTAGCGCACTGAGTATTATGGTGTTTTATCAAGCCTTGAATATTGTTCAAATGTTTATCATGTTCATTAGTTGCTATTCTACAGCATGTTTTTAATAGTTTAACACGTTGTGTTGATGTGACAATAAAATTAATATATGTTAAATATTGTCGACCTTTTACTTTTTATTCCTCTTAATAGTTGTCGCTCCACCGTCAAGCAAAAGTGGTTGGGTTTAATTAGGAAAGGTCTGGAGGAATAGGTAATGGGAAGGAAAGTGTGAGAGAATGTCACGGCGTGGCATGTGACACCTTAGACCCAAATGTGTGTATGTGTGTGTGTGTACACTTGTGTGACTGCAAGTGCGCGCGTGCCTACGTGGGTTTCAGTCATGCATTTATTTGAGAGATATTGCTTGTGTGAGTGCTCCCATTCCTACTGTGCGTGAGAGAGAGTTTGTGTGTGCAAGTGGGAATGCAGAGGTGGGGGGAAAAGGCGCTGTGTGTATGCAGCTTGTAGCGTAAGTTGGTTAAACTTACGCGTGTTTTTTTTTGTTTGTGTACTCACCTAATTGTACTCATCTAATAGTGCTT
>NC_091233.1:14048004-14074630 GCF_040958095.1 Procambarus clarkii
TTTACTATTAGGAAACAGGATCGTCAGGGTGAGGGAAACTCTGCCCATTTGTTTTCCCGCCGGCTGCTAGGATCAATCTTTAGTCCCTAAGTCCACAAGTCTAGAGTGCAGTCCATTCAGCCAGCCAGCCCCTCTGTGTATGTGTGTGTGTACTCACCTAGTTGTACTCACCTAGTTGTGATTGCGGGGGTTGAGCTCTGGCTCTTTGGTCCCGCCTCTCAACCGTCAATCAACAGGTGTACAGGTTCCTGAGCCTATCGGGCTCTATCATATCTACACTTTAAACTGTGTATGGAGTCAGCCTCCACCACATCACTTCCTAATGCATTCCATTTGTCAACCACTCTGACACTAAAAAAGTTCTTTCTAATATCTCTGTGGCTCATTTGGGCGCTCAGTTTCCACCTGTGTCCCCTTGTGCGTGTGCCCCTTGTGTTAAATAGCCTGTCTTTATCTACCCTATCAAATCCCTTGAGAATCTTGAATGTAGTGATCATGTCCCCCCTAACTCTTCTGTCCTCCAGCGAAGTGAGGTTCAATTTCCGCAGTCTCTCCTCGTAGCTTATACCTCTCAGCTCAGGTACTAGTCTGGTGGCAAATCTTTGAACCTTTTCCAGTTTAGTCTTATCCTTGACTAGATAGGGACACCATGCTGGGGCTGCATACTCCAGAATTGGCCTGACATATGTGGTATACAAAGTTCTGAATGATTCTCTATACAAATTTCTGAATGCCGTTCGTATGTTGGCCAGCCTGGCATATGCCGCTGATGTTATCCTCTTGATATGTGCTGCAGGAGACAGGTCTGGCGTGATATCAACTCCCAAGTCTTTTTCTTTCTCTGACTCCTGAAGGATTTCCTCTCCCAGATGATACCTTGTATTTGGCCTCCTGCTCCCTACACCTATCTTCATTACATTACATTTGGTTGGGTTGAACTCTAATAACCACTTGTTCGACCATTCCTTCAGTTTGTCTAGGTCTTCTTGAAGCCTCAAACAGTCCTCTTCTGTCTTAATCCTTCTCAAAATTTTGGCATCATCTGCAAACATTGAGAGAAATGAATCTATACCCTCCGGGAGATCATTTACATATATCAGAAACAAGATAGGACCGACTACAGAGCCCTGTGGGACTCCACTGGTGACTTCACGCCAATCAGAGGTCTCACCCCTCACTGTAACTCTCTGCTTCCTATTGCTTAGGTACTCCCTTATCCACTGGAGCACCTTACGAGCTACACCTGCCTGTCTCTCCAGCTTATGTACCAGCCTCTTATGCGGTACTGTGTCAAAGGCTTTCCAACAATCCAAGAAAATGCAGTCCGTCCAGCCCTCTCTTTCTTGCTTAATCTGTGTCACCTGGTTATAGAATTCTATTAAGCCAGTCAGGCAAGATTTACCCTCCCTGAACCCATGTTGTCGATTTGTCACGAAGTCCCTTCTCTCCAGATGTGCTACCAGTTTTTTTCTCACGATCTTCTCCATCACCTTGCATGGTATACAAGTCAAGGATACTGGCCTGTAGTTCAGTGCCTCTTGCCTGTCGCCCTTTTTGTATATTGGGACCACATTCGCTGTCTTCCATATTTCTGGTAGGTCTCCTGTCTCCAGTGACCTACTATACAACATGGAGAGTGGCAAGCAAAGTGCCTCTGCACACTCTTTCAGTACCCATGGCGAGATCCCGTCTGGACCAATAGCCTTTCTAACATCCAGATCCAGCAGGTGTCTCTTGACCTCCTCTCTCGTAATTTCAAACTCTTCCAAGGCCGCCTGGTTTACGTCCCTTTCTCCTAGCACAGTCACCTCACCTTGTTCTGTTGTGAAGACCTTTTGGAACCTCTTGTTGAGTTCATCACACATCTCTTTGTCATTCTCTGTATACCTGTCATCGCTTGTTCTAAGTTTCACTACCTGTTCTTTCACTGTTGTTTTCCTTCTGATGTGACTGTGGAGTAGCTTTGGTTCGGTCTTGGCTTTGTTTGCTATATCATTTTCGTAACTTTTCTCTGCTTCTCTTCTCACCCTGACATACTCATTCCTGGTTCTCTGGTATCTCTCTCTGCTTTCTGGTGTTCTGTTATTCCGGAAGTTCCTCCATGCCCTTTTGTTCAGTTTCTTTGCTTCCATACATGCCCTATTATACCATAGATTCTTCTTTTGTTTCTCGGATTTTTCCTTTTGGGCCGGGATGTTTCTGCCTACTGCCTCCTGACACTTTTGGGTGACATAGTCCATGATATCTTGTACAGACTTAGCTCTGAGGACTGTCCCAAGGTATTTCCCTTAGGAAGCTTCTCATCTCCTCATAATTTCCCTTTCGGTATGCCAGCCTTTTGTTTCCTAGTTCTTTTCCGGGGGGGATAATTCCGAGCTCTACCAGGTACTCAAAGTTCAATACACTGTGATCACTCATTCCCAAGGGTGCTTCCATCTTGACTTCCCTTATATCCCACTCATTTAGGGTAAATATCAGATCAAGCATTGCTGGTTCATCCTTTCCTCTCATTCTTTTTGGATCCTTGATGTGTGTGTGTGTGTGTGTGTGTGTGTTTTGTGTGTACTCACCTAGTTGTACTCACCTAGTTGTGTTTGTGGGAGTTGAGCTCTGGCTCTTTGGTCCTGCCTCTCAACCGTCAATCAACCGTGTAATTACCTAAGTGTA
This sequence comes from Procambarus clarkii, assembly GCF_040958095.1. Lineage (NCBI taxonomy): Eukaryota > Metazoa > Arthropoda > Malacostraca > Decapoda > Cambaridae > Procambarus > Procambarus clarkii. The sequence goes on from NC_091233.1 coordinate 14,050,672, forward strand.
ATTACCTAAGTATAGTTACAGGATGAGAGCTACGCTCGTGGTGTCCCGTCTTCCCAGCACTCGTTGTCATATAACGCATTGAAACTGGAAACTGACGTTCTTGGCCTCCACTACCTTCTCACCTAAATTGTTCCAACCGTCTACCACTCTGTTTGCGAAAGTGAATTTTCTTATATTTCTTCGGCATCTGTGTTTAGCTAGTTTAAATCTATGACCTCTTGTTCTTAATGTTCCAGATCTCAGGAAATCTTCCTTATCGATTTTATCAATTTCTGTTACTATTTTGTATGTAGTGATCATATCACCTCTTTTTCTTCTGTCTTTTACTTTTGGCATATTTATTGCCTCTAACCTCTCCTCGTAGCTCTTGCCCTTCAGTTCTGGGAGCCACTTAGTAGCATGTCTTTGCACCTTTTCCAGTTTGTTGATGTGCTTCTTAAGATATGGGCACCACACAACCGCTGCATATTCTAGCATTGGCCTAACAAAAGTCGGGAACAATTTCTTTAGTATATCGCCATCCATGTATTTAAAAACAATTCTGAAGTTAGAAAGCGTGGCATAGGCTCCTTGCACAACGTTCTTTATGTGGTCCTCAGGTGACAGTTTTCTATCTAGAACCACCCCTAGATCTCTTTCTTTATCAGAATTCTTTAAAGAATTCTCACATAATATATAGCTTGATTGGGGTCTATGTTCTCCTATTCCACATTCCATAACACGGCATTTATTAACATTAAATTGCATTTGCCAAGTGGTGCTTCATATACTTATATTGTCCTGGTCATCTTGAAGGGCATGACAATCATCTACGTTTCTTATCCTTCCTATTATCTTAGCATCATCAGCAAACATGTTCATGTAATTCTGTATACCGACTGGTATACAGAATTTATGTAGACAATAAACATCACTGGTGCAAGAACTGAACCCTGTGGTACTCCACTTGTGACATTTCTCCAGTCCGATACATTGCCTCTGATTACTGCCTCATTTTTCTATCTGTCTGAAAATTGTTCAGCCATATTAGAAGCTTACCTGTCACCCTTCCAATATTTTCTAGTTACCAGAACAACCTCTTATGTGGAACTCTGTCGAAAGCCATTTTTAGGTCCAGATAGATGTAGTCAACCCAACGATCTCTTTCCTGTAAAATCTCTGTGGCTCGATCATAGAAACTGAGTAAATTCGATACACAGGATCTTCCAGATCGAAAACCATACTGTCTGTCTGATATTATAACATTTCTCTGACAGGTGTTCTACCCCTTTAGTTTTGATTAGTTTTTCCAATACTTTCACTATTACACTTATCAATGATACAGGTCTATAATTGAGGAGGTCTTCCCTGCTGCCACTTTTGTAGATTGGAATTATGTTAGCCTGTTTCCACACGTCTGTTACAATTCCTGTACACAGAGATGCCTGAAAGATCAGGTGAAGTGGAATGCTGAGCTCAGATGAACATTCTCTCTGAACCCATGGTGAAACTCTATCTGGACCAACTGCTTTGTTCTTACTTCGCTCCTTTACCATATTTTCCATTTCATCTCTAGATACCTCTATACGCTCTATGTTGTTCTCTGGAATTCTTATTGTGTCTGGTTCTCTGAAGATCTCATTTTGTACAAACACATTTTGGAACATTTCATTTTCATTTTCCGTGTATCTTCCCCCTGTTTTCAACCTCTGAATACTGTCCTTTACTTGCAGCTTACTTTTATTGAATTTATAGAAAAAGTCCTTGATCTGATTTACATTTGTCTGCAATACCTTTCTCAAAGTTCCTCTCTGCCTCTCTCCTTACTGACGTGTAGTTGTTTCTTGCATCTTTGTTTCACTGGTATGTTTGGGGTTTGGACTCTTTCTATAATGATTCCATTCTTGTGTCTTTTGATCTCTGGCCCTCTCGCAATTTCTCTTGAACCAACCCTGTTTCCTAGGTCTGCACGTTTGTTTTGGTATGAAAGATATGTGCCTTCATCACATATTGTGCAAAATTTTGTATACATCTCATATACTTCCTTGCCTAGCAACAAGTCTGTCCAATTATACCCAAAATTTTTTTTTGTAAGTTCCCCATAGCGTCCTCTCTTGAAATCGAGTTTAACAACTATTTCACTGTCCCCATTCTCTACTAGATTATATCGCATAGCGTATTTAATGTCGAAGAGGACATGATCACTCTTTCCCAAGGGAGGAAGGAACTGGATGTCAAATACCTCTTCTTCTTTCCTCGTGAATACTAGATCCAGTACTGACGGAACATCCCTTTTCCTCATTCTTGTGGCCTGTTTGACGTGTTGATACATGAATGTCTCCAAGATGAGGTTTACAAATCTTCCTGTCCAAATGTCCTCTGTTCTTGCCTCGTAGGCCTCCCAGTCTATTGCCTTAAAGTTAAGTCCCCAGTACCAACAATCGGGATTTATCTTTGTCAGCTCCTACCATAATCTCTCTCATGACCATTATGAGGCCCTCTCATTTGTCATCCAGTTCTTCCTTTGTCCATGTGTTGCTTGCTGGTGGGCTGTAGGCATTTAAAATTATCAGCTTATCATCTTGATTCCAGAGCTGCAATGCCATTATGTCAATATCTCGAGAGTTTTCAAACGTTAATTCTCTTACCTTCAGGTGTTCTTTCACCAGCACAGCCACTCCTCCACTTCCTAGTTTTCCTGTCACGTCTCCCAACTGAATAGCCCCTTGGGAATACGACCTCATTTAAAATATTTTCTTCAAGTTTTGTCTCTGTTACTGCGACAATATCTGGGACTTTGAGCTTGATTATATCCTTAAACTCCAATATTTTCGATCTCACTCCATCTATGTTGGTTTATACTATTTTCAGGAATACGTTCCCCTTCCCTTTGTTCTTTACACCCCTTTCCCTTAATGATTTTGTTCCTATGTCTTTATGTACCATTTCACAAACTTTCCAGTCCCTAACACTTTGTAGAAAAAAATTCTTACTTCTTCATTACAATTCCCATTTAGACGTTTCGCTTCAATGAGGTTCATTTTCAGCTTTTCTCTGTCCTCATTTGAGAGGTCTTGTCTTATTGACAACAGTTTGCCATCTTCGTCACCTTGCAATTTTCTGGCATTCCAAAGCACTTCTGTCATATACTTCACTCCATTAAACGTCACCTTTAAGGGGAGGTTCTTGTCTTTCTCATATTTACCTATCCTCTTAAAATCACTGACATGCTCCTTTGAATTTAGGCCTTCTCCTAATCCTATTATTTTTTCTATGATTTTCATCTCTTCTGCTGCTCGGCCCACTCTAGATGAAATTTCCTTCTCTACACATCCAAATCTATTATGGACTTACTTCTATCTGCAGTGTTTTGTACCAGTATATTGTTGGTTGCCAGTTCTTTTCTAACTGATTGCCTAAGATCCGCTTCTTATTTTGTCATTTCTGGTTTTGACTTCCAAACACACTTCCTTAATCGTCTCTTTCTCTTTTACAACTGGCACATATGTCTCTTTTATGTCTTCTTTATACTTTTCTAGTTCTTTATTAGCCTCCTCTATTTGAGTTGCCAATGATGTTCTTCATTGCATCTCCTTGCCTAACTCCATGTTAGCCCACATGCTCCCTTGAAGTTGCTCACCATACGAGTCTATTTTCTTGTTTATTTCTTCTAATTCCCTACTTTTCACTTTCCATGCCTCATTATCCTTTTCCAGTTCTTTATGAGTGCCAGCTGTATCCTTACCTATTCAGTCAAGCTGTTAATTCCCTTACCTTGTTGTCAAAATATTTCTTTGATGGGGTACTGTCTTCCCCAGTGGTGGCGGCCATTTTTGTTGACATTATGCTGTTTAGAAAGATCAACTTTTCTACCAGATTTTTCATTCACTAACACTTATTTCTTATTTCTTAGTTTCTTTTCAAATTCCCTACACCTATATGTATTCTGGGACACTACTTGCAGCCCTCACCCTACTCTCAACACTTATATTATTTGAATTCTCCTGGAGCCTGCAGCAGTGTGACTCCTCAATGTGATGCTCCACTCCACTCCACTCCACACACTCCTGTGAGTGTGTGTGCGTGTGTGTGTGTGTGTGTGTGTGTGTGTGTGTGTGTGTGTGTGTGTGTGTGAGTGTGTGTGTGTGTGTGTGTGTGTGTGTGTGTATGTGTGTGTGTGTGTGTGTGTGTGTGTGTGTGTGTGTGTGTGTGTGTGTGTGTGTGTGTGTGTGTGTGTGTGTGTGTGTGTGTGTGTGTGTGTGTGTGTGTGTGTGTGTGTACTCACCTAGCTGTGCTTGCGGGGGTTGAGCTCTGGCTCTTTGGTCCCGCCTCTCAACCGTCAATCAACAGGTGTACAGGTTTCTGAGCCTATTGGGCTCTATCATATCTACACTTGAAACTGTGTATGGAGTCAGCCTCCACCACATCACTTCCTAATGCATTCCATTTGTCAACCACTCTGACACTAAAAAAGTTCTTTCTAATATCTCTGTGGCTCATTTGGGCACTCAGTTTCCACCTGTTTCCCCTTGTGCGTGTTCTCCTTGTGTTAAATAGACAGTTTTTATCTACCCTATCAATTCCCTTCAGAATCTTGAATGATGTGATCATGTCCCCCCCTTACTCTTCTGTCTTCCAGCGAAGTGAGGTTTAATTCCCGTAGTCTCTCCTCGTAGCTCATACCTCTCAGCTCGGGTACTAGTCTGGTGGCAAACCTTTGAACCTTTTCCAGTTTAGTCTTATCCTTGACTAGATATGGACTCCATGCTGGGGCTGTATACTCCAGGATTGGCCTGACATATATGTTATACAAAGTTCTAAATGATTCTTTACACAAGTTTCTGAATGACGTTCGTATGTTGGCCAGCCTGGCATATGCCGCTGATGTTATCCTCTTGATATGTGCTGCAGGAGACAGGTTTGGCGTGATATCAACCCCCAAGTCTTTTTCCTTCTCTGACTCCTGAAGAATTTCCTCTCCCAGATGATACCTTGTATCTGGGTTCCTGCTCCCTACACCTATTTCATTACATTAAATTTGGTTGGGTTAAACTCTAACAACCATTTGTTCGACCATTCCTTCAGCTTGTCTAGGTCTTCTTGAAGCCTCAAACAGTCCTCTTCTGTTTTAATCCTTCTCATAATTTTAGCATCGTCCGCAAACATTGAGAGACATGAATCGATACCCTCCGGGAGATCATTTACATATATCAGAAACAAGATAGGACCGAGTACAGAGCCCTGTGGGACTCCACTGGTGACTTCACGCCAATCGGAGGTCTCACCCCTCACCGCAACTCTCTGCTTCCTATTGCTTAGATACTCCCTTATCCACTGGAGCACCTTACCAGCTACACCTGCCTGTCTCTCAGCTTATGTGCCAGCCTCTTATGCGGTACTGTGTCAAAGGCTTTCCGACAATCCAAGAAAATGCAGTCCTCCCAGCCCTCTCTTTCTTGCTTAATCTTTGTCACCTGATCGTTGAATTCTATCAAGCCTATAAGGCAAGATTTACCCTCCCTGAACCCATGTTGGTGATTTGTCACGAAGTCCCTTCTCTCCAGATGTGTTACCAGGTTTTTTCTAACGATCTTCTCCATCACCTTGCATGGTATACAAGTCAAGGACATTGGCCTGTAGTTCAGTGCCTCTTGCCTGTCGCCCCTTTTGTATATTGGGACCACATTCGCCGTCTTGCATATTTCTGGTAGGTCTCCCATCTCCAGTGACTTAAAATACACTGTGGAGAGTGGCAAGTAAAGTGCCTCTGCACACTCTTTAAGTATCCATGGTGAGATCCTATCTGGACCCACAGCCTTTCTAACATCCAGATCCAGCAGATGTCTCTTGACCTCCTCTCTCGTAATTTCGAACTCTTTCAAGGCCGCCTGGTTTACCTCCCTTTCTCCTAGCACAGTGACCTCACCTTGTTCTATTGTGAAGGCCTCCTGGAACCTCTTGTTGAGTTCTTCACACACCTCTCTTTCATTCTCTGTATACCTATCCTCGCCTGTTCGAAGTTTCAATGCCTGTTCTTTCACTGTTGTTTTCCTTCTGATGTGACTGTGGAGTAGCTTTGGTTCGGTCTTGGCTTTGTTTGCTATGTCATTTTCAAAACTTTTCTCTGCTACTCTTCTCACCCTGACGTACTCATTCCTGGTTCTCTGGTATCTCTCTCTGCTTTCTGGTGTTCTGTTATTCCGGAAGTTCCGGAATGTGTGTGTGTGTGTGTGTGTACTCACCTAATTGTGCTTGCGGGGGTTGAGCTCTGGCTCTTTGGTCCCGCCTCTCAACCGTCAATCAACTGGTGTACAGATTCCTGAGCCTACTGGGCTCTATCATATCTACATTTAAAACTATGTATGGAGTCAGCCTCCACCACATCACTTCCTAATGCATTCCATTTACTAACTACTCTGACACTGAAAAAGTTCTTTCTAACGTCTCTGTGGCTCATTTGGGTACTCAGCTTCCACCTGTGTTCCCTTGTTCGCGTCCCACCAGTGTTGAATAGTTCATCTTTGTTTACCCGGTCGATTCCCCTGAGGATTTTGTAGGTTGTGATCATGTCCCCCCTTACTCTTCTGTCTTCCAGTGTCGTAAGGTGCATTTCCCGCAGCCTTTCCTCATAACTCATGCCTCTTAGTTCTGGGACTAGTCTAGTAGCATACCTTTGGACTTTTTCCAGCTTCGTCTTGTGCTTGACAAGGTACGGGCTCCATGCTGGGGCCGCATACTCCAGGATTGGTCTTACATATGTGGTGTACAAGATTCTGAATGATTCCTTACACAGGTTCCTGAACGCCGTTCTGATGTTAGCCAGCCTCGCATATGCCGCAGACGTTATTCTCTTTATGTGGGCTTCAGGAGACAGGTTTGGTGTGATATCAACTCCTAGATCTTTCTCTCTGTCTGTTTCACTAAGTACTTCATCTCCTATTCTGTATCCTGTGCCTGGCCTCCTGTTTCCACTGCCTAGTTTCATTACTTTGCATTTACTCGGGTTGAACTTCAACAGCCATTTGTTGGACCATTCACTCAGTCTATCCAGGTCATCTTGTAGCCTCCTACTATCATCCTCTGTTTCAATCCTCCTCATAATTTTTGCATCATCGGCAAACATTGAGAGAAACGATTCTATACCCTCTGGAAGATCATTTACATATACCAGAAACAGTATAGGTCCAAGGACTGACCCCTGCGGGACTCCACTTGTGACGTCTCGCCAATCTGAGACCTCACCCCTCACACTGACTCGTTGTCTCCTGTTACTTAGGTACTCCTGTATCCAACGGAGTACCTTCCCTTTCACTCCAGCCTGCATCTCCAACTTTCGCACTAGCCTCTTGTGTGGCACTGTATCAAAGGCTTTCTGACAATCCAAAAATATGCAGTCTGCCCACCCTTCTCTTTCTTGCCTTATTTTTGTTGCCTGGTTGTAGAATTCAAGTAACCCTGTGAGGCAGGACCTGCCATCCCTGAATCCATGTTGATGCTGTGTTATAAAGTTCTTTCGCTCCAGGTGCTCCACTAGCTTTCTTCGCACAATCTTCTCCATCAGCTTGCATGGTATGCAGGTTAGGGACACTGGCCTGTAGTTCAGTGCCTCCTGTCTATCCCCTTTCTTGTATATCGGGACTACGTTAGCTGCTTTCCAAATTACTGGCAGTTCCCCTTGTTGCCAGTGATTTGTTATACACCATGGAGAGCGGGAGGCACAGTTCTTCTGCTCCTTCCTTTAGTATCCAAGGGGAGATTCCATCTGGGCCTATAGCCTTTGTCACGTCCAACTCTAGTAAACACTTCCTTACTTCCCCGCTGGTAATCTCAAACTCTTCCAGTGGTTCCTGTTTAGCTATTCCCTCTCTTATCTCTGGGATTTCTCCTTGCTCTAAGGTGAAGACCTCTTGGAATTTCTTATTCAGTTCCTCACACACTTCCTTGTCTTTTGTAGTGAATCCTTTTGCCCCTATCCTTAATTTCATAACCTGTTCTTTTACTGTTGTTTTTCTCCTGCGATGTCATTTTCGTATTGTCTTTCTGCCTCTCTTCTCATCCTGACATATTCATTCCTGGCATTCTGGAATCTTTCTCTGCTCTCCAGTGTCCTGTTATTCCTATAGTTTCTCCATGCCCTTTTACTTTGCTGCTTAGCTAGCCAACATCTCTGATTAAACCATGGGTTTCTCATCTTCATTTCTCTGTTTTCCTTTTGGACTGGGACAAACTTGTTTGCTGCGTCCTTGCACTTCTGCGTGATGTAATCCATCATATCTTGGGCCGTCTTTTCCCTGAGCTCTGTTTCCCATGCTATATCTGCTAGGCATTTTCTTATCTCCTCATAGTTTCCCTTTCGGTATGCTAACCTTTTGGTTTCGGTATCCCTCCTCGAGTTCAATAACCCTTCTTCAATCAGGTACTCAAACACCAATACATTCGCTCATTCCTACTGGGTCCTCAAAACTGATTTCTCTTATGTCAGAGTCGTTCAGGGTGAAAACCAGGTCGAGTCTCGCTGGTTCGTCATTTCCTCTCATCCTTGTGGGTTCACTGACATGCTGGGTTAAGAAATTTCTAGTCGCCACCTCCAGTAGTTTGGCTCTCCACGTATCCTCGCCTCCATGCGGTTCCTTGTTCTCCCAATCAATCCTGCCGTGATTGAGTGTGTGTGTGTGTGTGTGTGTGTGTGTGTGTGTGTGTGTGTACTCACCTATTTGTGTTTGCAGGATCGAACATTGTGTGTGTGTGTGTGTGTGTGTGTGTGTGTGTATTCACCTGGTTGTGTTTACGGGGGTTGAGCTTTGCTCTTTCGGCCCGCCTCTCAACTGTCAATCAACTGTTTACTAACTACTTTTTTTTTCCTCGCACACACACACTGTAGGAAGCAGCCCGTGACAGCTCACTAACTCCCAGGTACCTATTTACTGCTAGGTAACAGGGTCATTCAGGGTGAAAGAAACTTTGCCCATTTGTTTCTGCCTCGTGCGGGAATCGAACCCGCGCCACAGAATTACGAGTCCTGCGCGCAATCCACTAGGCTACGAGGCCCCCTACCCTGTGTACTCACCTAGCTGTACTCACCTAGTTGTGCTTGCGGGTGTTGAGCTCTGGCTCTTTGGTCCCGCCTCTCAACATTCAATCAACAGGTGTACAGGTTCCTGAGCCTATTGGGCTCTATCAAATCTACACTTGAAACTGTGTATGGAGTCAGCCTCCACCACATTGCTTCCTAATGCATTCCATTTGTCAACCACTCTGACACTAAAAAAGTTCTTTCTAATATCTCTGTGGCTCATGTGTGTGCGTGTGTGTATGTGTGTGTGTGTGTGTGTGTGTGTGTATGTGTGTGTGTGTGTGTGTGTGTGTGTGTGTGTGTGTGTGTGTGTGTGTGTGTGTGTGTGTGTGTGTGTGTGTGTGTGTGTGTGTGTGTGTGTGTATGTGTGTGTGTGTGTGGGTGTTTTTGTGTGTGCGTGTGTTACACAAATCACACAACATAACTCAGCCTAACCCTTAAGGATGCAATTCCCATTATTTATAACGCATCATTGGAGAAATATCATTAACCATTCTGCAATGTGTTGAGTTATATGCCAGATGAAATTCGTATCCTCGCTGAATGAGGAGTTGCAGCTGGAACTCGCACCTGCCAAAGGGGTGGCACCTGGGTCGTTACTTAGGGAAGTCACCTGTAGGTGGTACTTAGGGGGAATCACGTGTAGGTGACACTTATGGGTGTCATCTGTAAATAGCACTTAGGGGAGTCACCTATAGGCGGCAGGCGGCATCTGTAGGTGGCCCTTTGGGGAGTCACCTGTAGATGGCACATAGGGGTGTCATCTGTAGGTGGCACTTAGGAGGTGTCATCTGTAGGTGGCACTTAGGAGGAGTCATCTGTAGGTGGCACTTAGGGGAGTCACCTGTAGGTGGTACTTAGGGGTGTCATCTGTAGGTGGCACTTAGGAGGAGTCATCTGTAGGTGGCACTGAGGGGAGTCACCTGTAGGCGGCACTTAGTGGTGTCATCTGTAGGTGGCCCTTAGGGAAGTCACCTGTAGGTGGCACTTAGGGGTGTCATCTGTAGGTGGCACTTTAAGTATGCACCTATAGGTGGTACTAAGAAACGGCCCTCGGGGTTTGCATCCGAGAGTGGTAACTGTGGGTGGCACTTGGGGAATGCAACTGGGAGTTGCAAGTCACATTTGGTGACACTTAGTGGAGGCCCCTCTCGGTGGCGCCTAGGAGCGGTATTCTTGGGTACATACAGTTTAGCTGCTACTTGGGATGGCAGTTGGGGCTGCCCGTAGGGAACATATGTTGATGGCACCTGAGAATGCCCGTGAGGGAAGCCCCTGCTGGTGGATCTTAGATGATAGCACCTAAGGAAGGCACCTGCTGGTAGCACCTCTCTCTGTCTCTATATCTCTGTCTGTCTCTCTCTGTTTCTGTCTCTGTCTGTCTGTCTGTCTGTCTGTCTGTCTGTCTGTCTGTCTGTCTGTCTCTGTCTCTCTGTCTCTGTCTCTCTCCCTCTCTCTCTCTCTCTCTCTCTCTCTCTCTATCTCTCTTTCTCTCTCTCTCTCTTTGTCCTATTTAATTTTTAACTAAGACAGCATAAGGGCGTAAGGGTTCATAAAGGCTGTCAATTAATAGTCCTAGTGAAACTGCAAGCTAGAGCTGTTATGTTACCTAAACTCATCTGACTCCTGCTCCTAAAAACTCATTAATTTCATGAGAATGTACTTTTAAACTGTCACATAAAATAGGGAACTATCATTTGAGGAACCTGATGAAACTGCAGGTAAGAACTGTATTCCTTTCTCAGATCAGATGAAACCTACTTCTAAAGGCCTATGTATTTATCTCTCTTTTTCTGTGTATTTTTTTAACTGAGGCAAGGGTTCATTTGGAATTGTTGTAAACTTCCTAATGAAACAGCAAGCTGAGATGTCTAAACCACACACTAGAAGATGAAGAGACGACGACGTTTTGCTCCATCCTGGACCATTATCATGTCAATTGTGACGGAAGCGAGTTGTTGCTTTTGTTTTAGATTCATCTATTCTGAACAAAAAGTTCCAGGTAACATGGGTTATAAGGAACTCGTGAGTGGAGGCTCTTTCGAGCCATTACCAGTACCTATAGCTGATTCTAGAGATATGTAGATGAATGGAGGTCTTCATGGTTTATTTCAGCCTCAGAGGCAAGGCTGTACCAGTTATGGAGCTGGTGGGTTAGTGTAGACCTCCAGGTCTTCCGTTTTTTCTTTGGCGGCGCCGTGCTGTCGTTGGAGTTTGGTGAGGTGGCCCCCCATGAGGAGGTCTTGTACCAAGTAGATGACGGATTTGTGATGCGATAGTGGAACTCCTGCTAAGACTTCCTTGTCTGAGGAGTCCGTAATATCCGTAGTTGGTGATGTATGTGTGTGTGTGTGAAGCTGATAGCTGTGTGAAACTGCACGGCTTCACAATTAATTCGAGAGGATTTGTTCCACAAAATCAATGCAATAAAACTACAACATAAATAAATTTACGGGGTTTGCACACAAAATATTCTTTGAGTTTGCTCTCCTTTTCTATATAAAGTCTGCTATTTCACACCTTAATAAACTTTTCGCACTACAACATGGATAATCTCCATACTATTATTTTAATAAACTCTAAGGAATTTTTTATTAACACTGTGAGATTATCCCTTTTTAGAGGTGAAGAGGTTACAAGAAACCTCAGTCAGAAAGGACTGAACTATCTTCAAACCAATGCTGAGGGCAGATTATACTTTAATGGCTGACCAGGGATGCATAGAGCAGCTGCAGGAGTTCAAATCCTTGGCACTCCTTATCCACTGGGTCATGGACCTTCTAGAGGCCTCAGAAGGAGGTCGTCAGAGTTGCTCGAATGGTCCTCACAACAAAATTTGAATTTATATTTCATGTGTATGGCCATGAACGCAGTTCGAATCCAAATAATCCAGGCAACATAAAAAGGATCACGGTAGAATCACAAATAATGCAAATAATGGGAAAGTCAATACTGGGTGCAAGGGTCTGAAGGTGTAAACGTAAAGGCTCTTATACTTAACACTTACGTTATTCATAAAACTTGATGCTAACGGTACATGTCAAGAATAATCTGACGTTACGTTAAAGTCGGACGTGGTACTTGACAAGGCTAAAGTAGCCGGAACAACTGCTCCTGGTTCGGACCGCTCATGGTATTGCTGACCTTGTCTACACTTAACAGTAGAGGGCAACTACTCCAGATGCAATGGCAGCTTGACGAGACTGCGGCAAGTAGCAATAACATACAATGAAAGACAACGTCCCTCGTTGGCGCCAGATGTGAATCTGGGATCAATGAGGAATGATTATAGTTGCAACAATACACAGCCACACGTTGGTGCCAGATGCGAGATCCGTAGACAGCGTGCGGTGATTGATGACTGAATGACAACAACTGACAGACTTGTCACTTCACTGAGACGTCACTTCACTGAGACGTCACTGAGACGAGTCTTCCGTCTCAGTGACGAATGACTCGTAACGTAATTATGCCTGTTTTGTCACCAAAACACGCAATCAAAACAAATGAAATTGAAATCAACAATGGCTACGTGTAATTAGCAATCCCTGGGTAATCGTACCAAGATCTGTCACAGCTTGACAGCTCATTTAATTCACGAAGAATGTGAGCTAAAAAAATCAGTAGCAACAATGAAATGGAATAAAGTGTAATGGATTTTGCCCTTCAAAGAGCAAATTCACAGTCGATGTTTGAGCAGACTAGGAGGGAAATACAAAGAGAGACAACAATAATCATTCAGGGACTCTGTGGGAACCGACCTGTGAGATTTATATTTATTTAATTTATATGAATTTATATTTACGTTAATTTATATACTTCGATAGCAATTTGTATAATGATAAGTGGACTGTATTTCTGCAATAATCTCATAATCTCACAAATCGATCCTCTACACATTAGGGGGGTTTATATTTATATGTATGCAGCCAATCAAACTACAGTAACTACATACATTGAAGAGGTTCCTTATCTTATAGTACAGCAGGTTAGTCCACCAGGTATAACTAGGGTGTAGACACCAAATTATCCTCTTTGAGGTAGCTTCCATATCACCCAGTAACTGGTGCACAAATCTTGCATCCTCGTCTTGACCTGTCAAAAGTGCGCTAGCTGTGAAGCCAGATACCTATATATGACAAGTATATCAGAGAAAACAGTATACAGTACATGGAACATTAAAGACCTGGCTTAATTACCTTTAGTATGAGGCGATTTCGCGTTCTAACCGGCTAACCCTATATCCTGACATTAATGGCCATAAATGAATGATAAACGGGTTTCGGATAGACACTTAACTTGTATTTGTAGACAGCGTGTTGACAATGGTACACCTTTGGGTTCCATAACACTACGTCCAAGTAAATTTAACAGGAGCCGAATTTGCTCCCGTGTGAGCCTCTGGTCTCAATATAAACAACAATGCCTGCCCTCCTTCCTCCCTCTGACGCCTGGCTTACATTGTCCAGATTTCAGAACGTGATAGAAGGGTCACATTTACTCTACTTTAATATTGATAATTAAGTTAATTTATATAAGATGTTTTTATGATGGTAAAGTCCAAAGACTAATGTATTTAAGAACAATTCCCAGCAGAATAGCTGGTGAATTATAATAGTATGTGGTGATGATATCCCGTTTTCTATAGACGGTAATTCCACTACAAGTTACGTTTTCTATGGGTAACTTGTTGGTAATACAGCAGCAAATATTATCTGTCTGTATGATATATTAAATGGTGTCGGATTTTCCGACATAATTCCCCAGGGGCTGCTCACGGGTCGAAGTCCTAATTAGAACAGACGAACACCGATACTCCTCCTTCGAATTATTAGATTAATTTGATGTTAGTAGTTAGTAATCACACATTTGTGTGTCTGTTCGTACAGGACGGATGTCCCGTACTAGAGTTGTAGGGGTTAGAAGTCTAATGCGATTTCATTTCCCTGTCAACTCTTGAAAGGCTAATATTCAAGCCTTATTACTTATTATTTAACCCAGAAGACTGGATGTGATCAAGTACTACAGTCAAGTATGATTCAGGGACTGCAGTGAGATCAGTGACATAGAATATAACTTGAAGTTTCTTCAGGTAACTGGTCACTGATATATAAACACTGAGGCCCATGGAATACATCTTGATTAAATAATAAATGTATCAAATCAGTCATCAGATTTACTGGGGTTTAATTTAGTTAATTGATTCAGAAGACTGAATAGCTCATCATTAAAGTAAAGTATGGTTCTGAGACTGCAGTGGGTTCAGTGACATTGGTCGCAGTGACTTGTAGCTGTTTTAGGCTACTGTTCACTGATTTGCCACTGAGGCCTCATGAACTCATCTCCAGCTTTAAATGATGATACTAACATCAACCTCTGTTACTATAGTCAGCTGTAATCTCCTTAGTATAATGCTACTGGAGAAATATAATCAGCTGACAAATTTAGATTTCTACTGGTATTGTTTATCTGCAGGCATAGGTCTCCTCAGGCTTGATACTGGGCCTGAGAGTAATTTACCTCCTGCAGAGTTTAACATGGTTATACCCTGATATTTAGTAGGGCTACCGATGAATCGATGGCAATAGTCTGTCCCAACAAGGAGACCGAAGTCGGTGAGGTGATCAGACTTAATATTATCTGCCAATTTTATTCCTCTATTTCTCAGGAATTTGGCTGTTGCTCTCAGACCTTGAACTTGTAGGTCTACTGGTATTTTGTCCACCACAATGGCTTGTACTCGACAGACGTACCTGCCTAAGCGTACTGATGGTTGTACCACCTGGTAGACTTGAGGTCCTGCATCTGTTACAAACCCTGAGATGTTGAATGACATCTGGGCTACAGGCCTTAATTGTAATTCATCTGCCAACTTTTTAGTGATATATGTTCTCTGGGATCCTTGGTCAAACAACCCACGGGTATGGACCTTGGCCCTCTTATTCAGGATGGTAATTTGGGCAGTAGGCAAAGTCGTATTACCTTTAGACCTTGCCGATTGGACACTCTTTGTTGGTTGCACCTTGCAGTACTGTACTGAGGTGGGAATGCTATCTTCCACCTTGGGGTTTGGAGACGTTGTTTTGGTGTCTCTGCACAATGCTGCATGGTGCTGACCTTTGTTACACCTATTACAAGGGTGTAATTGGGTATCACAATCCTTGATGTTATGTTTCCTGAGGCACCTCGTGCAATGTTGCAAATCTTTGAGTCGCTCAACACGGGCGTCACTATCAGGAAAATTAGAGCAGTGGTACATTGAATGTTTCTCATTGCAGAACAAACATGTTCCATAGCTTCCAGTACCCTTTGGTGTCACGTTCTTGGATGACACAGTAACTATAGGCTTGGAGGGTCCCACTGCATATACGCCCACACTGCCACTGTTCCACTTTGGTGTTGAATTATATTGTCTAGATTGATTTGGAGTACCTTTGGTACTCTGTGGTTTACTATTATTGGTTTCTGAGGGTTTACTTGGTGGTTTTAATTTGTCATGTGTTCGTAATTGATGAACTACTGACTTTAAACCTTCAGATATTTCATTCATGGATAAGATGCTTTTATTGTAATGAGCACTCATTTGTCTCAATATGTCCCTAGGTATTTTCTCCTGGACAATTATTTTCAAGACCCACTCAGCCCCGTTTGTATCTGCTGTCAGGCTGAGGGCATTGATCAATGATTCTACCTCCAGCTTGAAGACTTGGAGTGAATCAGCTGAAGCCTCCGGTGGGGGTAAATGCAACAGCTCATGAACTAAATGTGATGTTCTTACTTCTGGATCAGCATAATTATCCTTGAGGAGTTTTACTGCCAGATCATAGCCGTCATTAGTTAATCTCAGATGGGATACTACTGTTTTAGCCTCACCTGATAATTGACCTTGCAAATAAGAGAATTTACTACTCTTTGGTAAAGATTGTTTTGAGTCTACAAGGTCAACGAATTTGTTCCAAAATTCGTCCCAATCTTCCTCATCTTTCCCTGAGAAAGTGGGTAAATTAATTGGAGGGAGTCGAGCTTCCGCTTGACTCGTATTAGATGCAACTGTCGTTGTTGTTGCTGTTGCCTTGTTCTGGGCAATTAATTTGACATAAGGCTGTAACGTGGCCTGAGTGTGATCTTCATAATTCGCAAGATCAACCATAATGTCGTCTATTTCTGTTTCTGATAAATTAGTGTTGGCAAGTTCAGCCACATATGTTGCTATTTGACATTTGATTTGCTCAAATTTACCTGCAGCTGCTTGATAATAGCTTTCCAGGTCAGCATAATCAACTGTTGATTGTTGTGACAAATCTTCACATTTCTTGATCTGTCTTGTTAAGTGGCCTTTAAGACCTGCAAGGGTTCTTTTCATTCTCCCTGCATTATCCATACTGGCTAGTTGGTGAAGCCTTGTGGGGCTTGTACTTGGGTCGCTCATAATACTGAACAAGCACTGATGGTAGCCTAGGGTAAATTCTGAACTCACTAGGCAATAATCCTACCTCTACTAGAGGTTAGCACTTAAAATTAATACACATTATATATATACAATCATACACACTAATGATTTGAGTGATAAACCAGTGTCACTGGAAGTACCTTTAGGTTAGCTCTTCTATATCACCCTAGGATGGTAGAGACACTAATTAATCACTCAAAGGTGTAATGATCATAAGTAAATTATTATATATACAACTCAACTCGAGTTGATAAAAATTACACCCAAAATAGGGTTTGGACCATGCATTAATGGTGTTAGGTTGTTCAATATAGTACAACTGACTATGGTAATAATGGGACTAGGATGAGCAATAATAGTTCAACTAGTCAATGGTTAATATCCTACCCTGTTGTGGGTTGGCAATTAGTAAATATTATACTATGATCACTAGTGCAATATATTAAATAATTCTCTATCTTGGAGAAATAATATACACAATTATTGATAATAGCCTCTATGAAACTTCTAATATTATCTAGAAGTATTAAATATTATTAGTGCCCTCGCGAAATAAAGTCCACAAAATTCGTAGATAATCTCTCGCGAAATGTAACACCACGAAATCCGTGAACAATCTCGCGAAGACACAGTCACTAATTTGGCTGGATTCTATATTAGCGCTGTCATTTCACGAAATAACACGCCACCAAATATCTGTGGGTGTGCATGAAACCGCTGACGAAGCTGAACTGGGCTGAGGGAGGCTCCTGAGCTCCCTCGAGGCTACGCTGCCGTCTTGACTGCTGGCTTTGTTTAAATAACACTGCATTAGTATATTTAATGAATCCACTGGATAACTGGTTCATCCGGTACTAAGATGACCAAATGTGGGTTCAAAGGACCGAATATTCCGGTTCCGAAGGTCCAAATAATGTGGGAACCGACCTGTGAGATTTATATTTATTTAATTTATATGAATTTATATTTACGTTAATTTATATACTTCGATAGCAATTTGTATAATGATAAGTGGACTGTATTTCTGCAATAATCTCATAATCTCACAAATCGATCCTCTACACATTAGGGGGGTTTATATTTATATGTATGCAGCCAATCAAACTACAGTAACTACATACATTGAAGAGGTTCCTTATCTTATAGTACAGCAGGTTAGTCCACCAGGTATAACTAGGGTGTAGACACCAAATTATCCTCTTTGAGGTAGCTTCCATATCACCCAGTAACTGGTGCACAAATCTTGCATCCTCGTCTTGACCTGTCAAAAGTGCGCTAGCTGTGAAGCCAGATACCTATATATGACAAGTATATCAGAGAAAACAGTATACAGTACATGGAACATTAAAGACCTGGCTTAATTACCTTTAGTATGAGGCGATTTCGCGTTCTAACCGGCTAACCCTATATCCTGACATTAATGGCCATAAATGAATGATAAACGGGTTTCGGATAGACACTTAACTTGTATTTGTAGACAGCGTGTTGACAATGGTACACCTTTGGGTTCCATAACACTACGTCCAAGTAAATTTAACAGGAGCCGAATTTGCTCCCGTGTGAGCCTCTGGTCTCAATATAAACAACAATGCCTGCCCTCCTTCCTCCCTCTGACGCCTGGCTTACATTGTCCAGATTTCAGAACGTGATAGAAGGGTCACATTTACTCTACTTTAATATTGATAATTAAGTTAATTTATATAAGATGTTTTTATGATGGTAAAGTCCAAAGACTAATGTATTTAAGAACAATTCCCAGCAGAATAGCTGGTGAATTATAATAGTATGTGGTGATGATATCCCGTTTTCTATAGACGGTAATTCCACTACAAGTTACGTTTTCTATGGGTAACTTGTTGGTAATACAGCAGCAAATATTATCTGTCTGTATGATATATTAAATGGTGTCGGATTTTCCGACAGACTCACTAAGATAACAGCACAAACCAATGAATACTATATGTAGTTGGAGAGAAATTCTGTTGCAGAGCTCTTGAGAGGGCTACGCCTTCGAGAGGCTGAGAGGCATTTGGCAGAAATTTAAAGATAGGGTCATTTACTTATCACAAGAAAACAGGAAAATAGACCACTGAAACAAATATTTACAAATGAAGCAGCTACGTGAATCTTGATGACCAGAAAAAGAAATCTTGGAACAATAAAAGGATTTGAAAGGGTCTGCTTTGAAAATGATATGAGCAAGGGAAGAAATGTAAATAATGATAGGAAAAAAGGGGGCAGAACAAAGTGGAGAAGTAAGGAGAGTGTGTAGTGCTCAGGAAGATGAGGAAGTAAGACAAGACACCATCACATCCCCCCCCCCCCTAGAAGATACTAGAGCAACACCCACAATGAGGGAACACAATGCACATACATTGAAACTAGTGTATCATAACATAAAGAAGCAGCATAAGGAATGAGCAACTTAAAACCCAGGTCGAAGGATTCGGGTTTTCACATCCCAACCCCAACGCAGTGTTTCACAGACATATCCACATGCTCCCTCCCATTTCCAAAATTCATCCTGAGGCTAACCTATGCCTCATATCAAAGCTAAAAACTAACCAGTCAGAGGACAAGCTAGCAATGAAGACCTAGAAGATCTGGTACACTAATGCTGATGGACTGTCAAATAAAGCAGATAATCAAGGAAAGCACTCAGGAAACCGACCTTGATGTAAGAGCATTAGTAGAGACCACACTAACTGCTATGATTTGCAATACAATTTTCCCAAAGAAATACCAGATAGTGAGAAGTGAAAGACTGCAAAAAGGATGGAAGAAGGAGGTGTGGCACGGATGGAAAAAAGCCACTACAACCTTGAGGAAATTTCATTAGAGATGGCAAGTAACTACATGAACTGCATTTTGGGAATCATTTAATCAGAGGGAGAGAAAGTTGTTTTAGCAGTAATCAACAACCATCCAGAGAACCACTGAAGACCGGGGCAAGAATGTTAAATTGTGAACTGAGCAAAATACCATGCAGGGGGTGGCAGACAGCCCATAGATTGAAAGCAAAACTCTTAGACGTTTTTAGGAAGTTTTTGTTTTTAGGAGAGGGAGACTTCAATCATGTCCTATTTGATTAGGAAACAATATACCCAAAAGGAGGGGAAGAGAAGTTACATGATGCATTATGTAACGAACAAACTCAAACAAGCTGACGAGTGATTTATACCACCATTATGGGTTTAAGGAAGAAATACGAGCATTAGCCCATTGTTTCACAGGTTGTGTCTGGAGGCAAAAAGTAGAAGCAAAAGGGCATGGAAGAAATGCATTAAGGGCTTAGCTGTCGAAAAGTTTAGGGAATCCTCGACACATGTATTGATAATGTGGCTGCTCCAGTGTCCTCCTTGGGGGTAAACCTGGTTTACAGTTCCTCCTGCCGGCAGATTTATTAGTAATTTCAACAATCAACCTATAATTACTAATAACTGTCTCATACTGGGTTATGATAAGATTTCATTCTAATGGATATATTTCTTGATAACTTTTGTTGTCATGCTTCATAACCGCACCCAACCATCCCTTACGCTCATATAATCATAAATCTTGATATAAAACAGAACAAAACGATTGGTATGGATGTCACTTAGAGGAATATTTAAGTGTGGATTGGGACCGACCAACTCCCAGGTGGTATTGAATGTTAACAGTCGCTGTCAACGATCACGTCAGGCTGTAATAGCGCCGTCGAAATTACTCACCGACGCCTTCCCTCTCAACACAGCCTGATCTCATAAAGTTTTCCACCGTCAAGAAACTGTCCAACAAAGTGCCCTTATCCTAACCTACCCGAGGACCCAAAACAGAAAACGAGGCGGTATGTCAATTTCGCGAGCCACTACCGTTTTCTAGTACGACAATTTCTGGCCTTAGGGAGAGTATACGTCAAAAATGTGACTCTCTATTAGGAGTAACGGTTGGGCAATGGGGAGAATATTATAATTAGTGATTATTAGAGGCATCACAATTTTACTATTTAGTAATATGTGATATCAACCTTTCCACCGAATTAAAAATGTTCAAACAAATTAATGTTCTTTCATTTAAGATATATTTTTAAACTCGCATGAAAGTATGATTGATTGTTAATTTGATTATAATGGTAAGTGATGTAGTGGACAAGGAAACTTAGCTTTCATTGGTTCACATCACAGTTAAAATTTATATATTAATTATTAGTTCATCGAGAAACAGAGAATTTATTTCTCATAAAAAGTTCACATTACAGAGTAATTAGAAAATATTTAGTTAGTATTTGCTCACACAGCGATAATTATTTCCCAAACCTGGTGAGTCACCTAGGTGAATACACTTAGGAGAACATCTAGTATAGTGAACTCCTTGTTTAGAACACCTTGGCGAGTACATTTAACTGAGGGTTACCCAGATGAGTATACCTAGATGAGTACATCGAGTTGAGTAAACCTAGATGAGTACATCGAGTTGAGTAAACCTAGATGAATACATCTTGGTGAGTACGTCAAGGTGAGAACAACTAGGTGAGTAAATCAAGCGTTTCTCATATATATTAGTACATATGATGACTAAATACAGGTGAGTTCACTTAGATGAGTACATATAGATGAGTTCACCTAGATATGTACATTTTGATGAGTACGCGATTAGATGAGTACATCTAGATGAGTATGCAGACATACACAAATCATCGACTTCGCTTCAGAAATGCTAAAAATATTTATTAGTCTTAAATGCAGTGTTCTGATTCGTTGACCGTACCATCTGTAAGCCTGTAATTGGCCAGAGTCAAATGTTGACAATTGCGAATAATTATGAATTTAATTCAGTATTCGACTGCCATCGTGAGCAATAATATTTTTGGAAATAAGTACAGAAACACACACAGAAGCAGTGTGTTTATTAATGTTATTTTATTCATTACCATTCATGTAAAGTATGTTTAAGGTAGTGATAGTTGGCACTCCTTCCCAAACGTCTTATAAGATGGCTGCAGGTGTTGGTCGAGTACAGTCAGCAGTCAGCCGTCAACCAGTCAACACCTCCATCTCCTCCTTGCCTCATCGCCCAGGTAAACTCCGTCTTGCTTATGCTACGGTGGCAACCTTCTTATTTGTAACTATAAAACTATGATGGTATATTTCTGCATGATGATGTCTAGTTCTACAGATGTTATTCTATGACTTGATTTATTCTATTCTAGTTTATTCTATTCTATGACATCATGATGTATAATTATTCAGCCCATCGTCCTGTTTTGGTAGTACTTAATAACGATGAGGACCATGGAGCATATACCGATGTGTACCGCAATTAGAAAGTAAAGATTATTACTATTAAATATGGACAAACAGGAAAGATTTTCTATTTATGTTGCATAGACAAACCCAACTAACCTAACCTTCTCTAACTTAAGAAAAGATATCTGAGGGCTAATATAGTGCATGTATCCTTTACTAGGCCATGGAATATTTAAGTCTGTTTTTAGCTTATTTTTCCATGTTTATTGCGTGAATAGTACCAAATTCGACTATCTAATTGCTTAGTACATCAATCTTGCTATTATTCTAGACTTGGAAAATTTACATATATTTTAATGTTTTCATTATTAAGACTTTTTAATTTTGTCCCTAGGGGGCAAATTTATATAGCAGTGCCACTCATCCTGTGAGTGGACACACTGCCATAGGAGCATGTACAGCACTCCTCAATAGGAAGAAAACCCGCTGGGTTGTTCATCCTGTCACTTGCCCCCAGACATAGCTGGGACTTGCTTAACTCTGTCAAGTGAACAGCTTCATAAACAAGTTTAACATTCGTCAACCATAAAAATCATACGTTATCATTGGGGTGAAAAATGGTGAAATATTTTAAACAGTATATATATTTGACAAATAGCATTTTCCAAACTCAAACAATGAAGGGGTTTATTCTAAACATATTTCTAATGTCTTACAGATGTTCAGTCTCCTAGATAATGGTCTAAGCGGTGTCCGTCATTCTCACCACAGATTCTGGAACTCTGGTCCTCAATTTTTTTTTCTAGGGATATTCCTGCGCGGGCCCTAAGCCTCTGGCTTGCCCACTAAGTGTTGCTTGTTTCTGTTTTATTTGGGCGGAGTGTGAGTATTTGACTCGTATGGACGCTTCAGTAAGATTCTGTCCCACGAGTTTAACAACTTTCTGCTCAGTTGAATCTAAGTTCAAATCTTAATGGGTTTGTAACGCTGCACTGTGTTAGATAATGTTCTAGTAGTCTGTCAGGCATTTCTCCACAGTGCTGACATTTCCTCATCTTCCGGAACCTGTAAGCCTATTTCGCTCCTCAACTGTTGTTTAAACTCCAAATATCTATGAATATTTCTATCAAAGACAGATTCTCGCTCTCTCCCGCGGCCACCTCCTCTTCCTGCTTAAGGATTGGGATTGCCAGCTGCAACAATGTTGTATCGGCATACAGATTCAATGATTTGTTCTTCTCTCCTCCTTTCCTCAGTAACGTTGTTGCGGTGATATTGCCTGATGTTACCTCTAATTTGAATGAGTCTAGAATATAAAGTATTCAATATGGGCTCCTTCAGTAGCCAGCACATCTGCTCGTTCATTTCCACAGATTTCAACATGAGAGGGAATCTAGAAATTTGGCCACTCTTCCCTGATTGGCGATAACTCTCACAGCTTTTGATTTTAGCAACTATCGTAGGATTTTCTGCCCGATTTTTAGTAAAGCTTTGTAGCGCTGCTTTTGAATCGGTGCAGATCACTGCGCCATTAGTTTTTCGTTAAAGGAATCTTAACGCCATAACAATGGTGGTTAGCTCCGCTTACTTTGAAGAGGTAATTCAATTTCTTTCTTTATTATGCACCCCATACTTATCCCGTGGGCGGTGGTGTAAAGGATTAGAGGCTCATAATCGGTTCAGGAACTGAACCTTCTAGTTCGTTTAACTAAAGAATTAAAAAAAATTGACGTTAGTTACATAATTAAAATTGTATATACATGTACACATACTCATACATGTTCATATATATATACATACACATATTTAATCACCTACACACATCAATAATGTTTTGTATTAATTTAAGTGATTCAACAAGAGGCTCACAAGTCACTATACAAGGCACTTTACATCTATAGTAAGTCACACTACTCTTGCTGCACACCCACCCAACTGGGCGGCTGCTTTAGTCATTTTTTTGTGATATATACAAGAGTTGTTACATTCTTGTACAGCCACTAGTACGCGTAGCGTTTCGGGCAGGTCCCTGGAATACGATCCCCGCCGCGAAGAATCGTTTTTACAACCAAGTACTCATTTTGCTGTTGAGTTAAACAGAGGCTACAGTTAAGGATTTGCGCTCAGTAAATCCTCTACGGCCAGGATACGAACCCATGACCAAGCGCTCGCAGAACGCCAGGCGAGTGTTTTACCACTGCACCACGGAGACTGGTTGTGCGTGCATGC
>NC_091233.1:14080130-14151045 GCF_040958095.1 Procambarus clarkii
TCTGTGTCAAGTAGGTCCTACTCAGGGCTCACTGTATCCTGTGAAATGTAAAAAAATTTATACGACCAGACTCACCATAACATTAATTTTTATTCATTTTAATTTTATTCATTTTAATATTTCTTTCCTGTTGCAGAAGATGAATGCTGTCATACAATAATACGAGATTGCACAATGCCACGCAAGTCGAAGAAAAAATTAAAACAAGCGCAAGCGGCATATGCTCGCCATATTTATCAACAACAGAAATCTGCTTCAGCTCAAGAGCTGAGACAAGACCCAGATTACAGTGAGTGGCAAGAAATTAATTATAAAATCAAATCACAAGAGACAGTGCTAATAACAGATAGGAAGCTTGAGAAGTACCTTGATTCTAATTATGTGTGTGATTGTTTACATGATAAACTATATCATACAGTCAAGATATCTGATCAACATGATAAATGTACAGTAACAAAAAACTGTAGTCATTGTAAACTTACAGTTACACAAACATTGACTGAAAATCACGAACATGATGATGTTGTAGGTACTTCCAGTGGTTTGAAAAGACGTAAAGATACCGAGAGCAGTGCCACAAAACGATTGAAATTATTTAGACAGGATACAGAAGAAAACAGTGAAGAAGTAACAGCACGTGAGACAGTGCTAATGGTGACAGACAAGGAACTTGAAAAGTACTTAGATAATAATTATGTAAAATTATGCCATTATTGCTCGCATAATACACTACGTCATATAGTCAGGGTTGATGACCATGATGTGCAAGTGATGGAAAGCTGTAGCATATGTAATCATATAGTTTTACGAGAGTTGATGGGAAATTACGAGATTCTGAAGACATTAGTGTACTTCAACATGCTAAATGGCCAAGGATACATGTTCTACAAGAGTATGTGTGCCATAAATGGAATGGAATTTGTGTCACCACTGGTGTATAGAAGGTGTGAAAATCATACAAGAAATGTAATTAATATGAGATGGCAAGAAGTGCAAGAAAACACTCGCCGTATAATATTTGACCAATATAAAAAACAGTTAAATATAGACCCCATTGATGGCTTCCTTAACATTGATGTGTCCTTTAGCGGATCTAGGAGCCCTTATTCACAAATTAGCACTGCTTTCCTAGTGGAAATGTTAACAGGCATGGTTGTGGACTTCAATGTGTTCTGTAAAAAAACCTGCATTCAGTGCCAAATGCTCAAACGTAGGAAACGGAATTCGGAAATAAACGAGGCTCAGTTTGATGATGAGATGGATAAACATCTACCACATTGTGATAAAAACTATTACAGCAGGCCAAAAAATATGGAAGAGGATGCTGCATTGTTGATGTGGGGTCGATCACAAAACATCAAACTCAGGTATACAACTTTGGTGGATAACAGTAACTCCTCCTCTACCTACAATAAAGTTTGTGGAATGAACTATGGTGCTGGACCATATGGAGACGTTAAGGTGGAAAAGACTGAGTGTAAAAATTACTTAGTCGAGAGACTTGTTACACAGATCATCCATTTGGAGTCAAAAGGGGAGGCCGAAGGTAATGGAAAGCTAAGTTACGAGACCTTTGGGAAGTTGATGGTTCACTTCAAACGAGCCATCAGGGACAACATCAACACAGACTGGAGAAAAATGAGGAAGGCCTGCCTATCCGGACTGTTCCATGAAACGTCCACAGATGAAAATCCATTACACCATTTCTGTCCTGAAGGCAAAAATTCTTGGTGTTTTTACCAACACGATCTTGAAAATAAAAAGATCCAACGAACACACAAGACCATGAATATCCCACAATCGAATGAGGATGAATTTGAAATCCAAAAGATCTACTTCAAGTTCTACGATGATCTTATCTCGGAGGAAAACATGAAAAAGTGTCTGAAGGGAAAGCCAAATGAGTCTCTACACAACCGAGTTTGGAATAGCGTCCCCAAAGACAGATCTGTAAGTCGTTCAATGGTTGAGTTCAGCATGGCAGTGACGGCCATCAACCACAATGCCGAGTCTCTGGGCAGTCTTACTGGTATACCTCAGCATGATATTACTATCTTGATGATGATGTCACCTTGAGGAACTATATTTCGGACCAATTATAAAATAGTTAGTATAAAATTAGTTGAATAATAAAAGTTTTGTATTTTTTGTCTTCCTTTTTACAGATGTATGCCCTAATATGTCCCCACTACAATGCAACCTTCGTTAGTAGGCTGAGAAGTGCGTTCTGGCTACTAGACATGAAAACGTGACTTATTATGTAAATCGGGCCTTGTATAGTAGACTGAAAAGTGAGCTCTGGCTACTAGGTACGACATATAATATATAATATATATATATATATATATTATATATATATATATTATATATATATTATGATATATATATATATATCATATATATATAATATATATATATATCATATATATATATTATATATATATATATCATGCTTAATAGGCTAAATAGATAGACATCATCGTCTACTAGTCTTAATATTCAAGAGCCCTGCAAACTTGGCCTACTGCGATGAGGGTCCTGTATAGTAGGCCAAGAAGTGAGTTCTGACTATTAGGTACCACATATATATATATATATATATATATATATATATATATATATATATATATATATATATTTATATATATTTATATATATTTATATAAACAAATATTAGAAGAAAAAAATTCCGGGAACATTACCATTATATATATGTAGAAACGAGTACTAAATATCTTTCTCACAATCTTTTAATAAAAAGTAATTATTCAGTTCTTTTATATCTACAGATAGCGTTTTTTCGAGTAAACTAAGTTCATAAATTATATAATGAAAATGAACCAAATAAAGTTTCTGCAGATTATGCTAAATGCCTCAGTAATGCAAAATGTAAATTATCTCGTGCAGCACACTAAAATCTAACAAGTATTTCAAGAATAGGAGTTTTTCTTCTGTGATAAAAACTAAAAATTCAGGTATTGTGAATCATTTCATTAAATAAAACTGGAACCTGTTAGAGGGCACTATAATGTGACATTTAAATTAAAGACATTTTGAAGTTCCTAGCCAAGTCAAGGAATATGAAAGATACATATACTAAATAGGGTGATATTCCAAATACTTATTAGTGATAGTCACCCACTTTCACAATAAAATTTGGGAAACGTGGGACAGCTCTGGGTAAGAAAAAAATTAATAATATATATATATATATATATATATATATATATATATATATATATATATATATATATATATATATATATATATATATATATATATATATATATATATATATATATATATATATATATATATATATATATATAATTGGAATTTATCCTTATTTAAGGAGAAAATTAGAGGAAAACAAATGCAGGTTCAGAGGAGGGATAGAAGCCAGCTAAAAAATAATGCTAGCGAAATGTGCATTGAACACACTTATTTAAAAGCAGGCGGCACACTCAAAGACAATTGTTTGCATTTTGATATTAGTAAA
The DNA here is from genome assembly GCF_040958095.1 of Procambarus clarkii. Lineage (NCBI taxonomy): Eukaryota > Metazoa > Arthropoda > Malacostraca > Decapoda > Cambaridae > Procambarus > Procambarus clarkii. The sequence continues at coordinate 14,083,630 of NC_091233.1, forward strand.
AAATTTTATATATGCTATTGATTGCTTTGAAACGTAAAAGGCTTTTCAATTACATAATATTGTTAAATAAATGAAACTTAATTCCAAATATCATTGGCACTCATTACTTTCTAAATGTTATGGAACTGTTTATGGATACTGGATATATATCTTAATAAATTCAATGTTAAAAGCTGTGCGATTGTTGTTACTAGCCTTGAAGTTTTAGATTGTCAGAAAGAATATCAATAAATCTAAGCACAGTTTACATAACGCTATTCATAATACTAACTTAAATTTTACTCTTTTTGCCTGCAACAGCCAAATAAAAAGATCCAAAGCATTCATAATATGTAAATAAATAAACAAAACTTGTGTGATGTACTTGTTGGAAAGTGTCTGAATTCCCCAAAACTAAATATTTTGCTGCCTAAGGGAATTTTTACGTATTAGAAAACATCAAAAAGTTCTTAGCCAAGTCAAGGAATATGAAAGGTTTATTTATTAATGGGCTGATATTCCACGCTATATTTACTAAAGAGGATGATATTCCACCCTATATTTACTAAATATAGGGTGGAATATCTTCTTCACCCTTTCTTCAAGTTGTAAATCATTTTCTTTTATATTTTGCTAATTAGTTCCCACGTTTTAAACAAAATGTTGAATGTTCCCAGGGATATGTGTGTTGTATCGTTGACCTTAATAAAAGGCTTCTCATAGCACTGATGACATGCACTTCCAATGATGAAGTGTATCGCTGTTTATGATGGAAAGCTCCTCATTGTGGGGTGATTACCTGCAACATGCAATTGCAATGATTATGCTGTTTTTGTTGCTTATATGTCTTTGCATCATAAAATTCAAGTACCAACATTCATCTAATATTTTCTAAAATGTTTTGTGATGTCTTATTACTTTATGAAGATTAACAATAAAATATAAATAAGTTGGCAGAGAAGCTGGGAACTTGTAGCTTAATATATAGGAGATATAGTGAAATTGATATATATATTCAAGGGAGTTGGGAGTTATATGTTACTGTAAGTTCATCATGATGGGTGGAGAGAGATGTAAAGGATGCAGTTGTGATTATTGTGTCTGTTGCAGGTGATAATTATGAACCATCATTGACATAATTGTGGCAATGGTGATTGTGTTAGCTGTGGGTGATAATTATGACACTACCGAAGCAATTATGGTGGTAGTGATTGTTGTGTCAGTGGTGGTTGATAATTATTACACGTCACTGATAATTGTCGTCGTGGTGATTATTGTGACTCATGGTTTCATGAATACTACTCTCTTCCTCATATATTCTCGTTTCTGTCATGAATACTTCTTTCCTACAATAATACTCTTTACCTTTTTTTCATTAATGCTGCTATTGTATTCCTTCTTGAATGCTGTTTTTTTCTTTCATGAATACTCCTCTTTCCTTTAAGAATACGGTTCTCTTTCCTTTATGAACATTGTTCTCTTCTTCATGAATACTTCCCTCTTTACTTCGTGAATACTACTGTATTTCTTCCTGAATACTGCTGTATTTCTTTTGTGAATTTTAGTTTCTTTCCTTCATAAATACGACTTCCTTTAACTCAGAAATACTGATTACTTTTCTTTATAAATTCTGCTCTTTTTCCTTCATGAATACTATATATATATAATATCATATATATATATTATATATATATATATCATGCTTAATAGGCTAAATAGATAGACATCATCGTCTACTAGTCTTAATATTCAAGAGCCCTGCAAACTTGGCCTACTGCGATGAGGGTCCTGTATAGTAGGCCAAGAAGTGAGTTCTGACTATTAGGTACCACATATATATATATATATATATATATATATATATATATATATATATATATATATATATATATATTTATATATATTTATATATATTTATATAAACAAATATTAGAAGAAAAAAATTCCGGGAACATTACCATTATATATATGTAGAAACGAGTACTAAATATCTTTCTCACAATCTTTTAATAAAAAGTAATTATTCAGTTCTTTTATATCTACAGATAGCGTTTTTTCGAGTAAACTAAGTTCATAAATTATATAATGAAAATGAACCAAATAAAGTTTCTGCAGATTATGCTAAATGCCTCAGTAATGCAAAATGTAAATTATCTCGTGCAGCACACTAAAATCTAACAAGTATTTCAAGAATAGGAGTTTTTCTTCTGTGATAAAAACTAAAAATTCAGGTATTGTGAATCATTTCATTAAATAAAACTGGAACCTGTTAGAGGGCACTATAATGTGACATTTAAATTAAAGACATTTTGAAGTTCCTAGCCAAGTCAAGGAATATGAAAGATACATATACTAAATAGGGTGATATTCCAAATACTTATTAGTGATAGTCACCCACTTTCACAATAAAATTTGGGAAACGTGGGACAGCTCTGGGTAAGAAAAAAATTAATAATATATATATATATATATATATATATATATATATATATATATATATATATATATATATATATATATATATATATATATATATATATATATATATATATATATATATATATATATATATATATATATATATATATATATATAATTGGAATTTATCCTTATTTAAGGAGAAAATTAGAGGAAAACAAATGCAGGTTCAGAGGAGGGATAGAAGCCAGCTAAAAAATAATGCTAGCGAAATGTGCATTGAACACACTTATTTAAAAGCAGGCGGCACACTCAAAGACAATTGTTTGCATTTTGATATTAGTAAAAAATTTTATATATGCTATTGATTGCTTTGAAACGTAAAAGGCTTTTCAATTACATAATATTGTTAAATAAATGAAACTTAATTCCAAATATCATTGGCACTCATTACTTTCTAAATGTTATGGAACTGTTAATGGATACTGGATATATATCTTAATAAATTCAATGTTAAAAGCTGTGCGATTGTTGTTACTAGCCTTGAAGTTTTAGATTGTCAGAAAGAATATCAATAAATCTAAGCACAGTTTACATAACGCTATTCATAATACTAACTTAAATTTTACTCTTTTTGCCTGCAACAGCCAAATAAAAAGATCCAAAGCATTCATAATATGTAAATAAATAAACAAAACTTGTGTGATGTACTTGTTGGAAAGTGTCTGAATTCCCCAAAACTAAATATTTTGCTGCCTAAGGGAATTTTTACGTATTAGAAAACATCAAAAAGTTCTTAGCCAAGTCAAGGAATATGAAAGGTTTATTTATTAATGGGCTGATATTCCACGCTATATTTACTAAAGAGGATGATATTCCACCCTATATTTACTAAATATAGGGTGGAATATCTTCTTCACCCTTTCTTCAAGTTGTAAATCATTTTCTTTTATATTTTGCTAATTAGTTCCCACGTTTTAAACAAAATGTTGAATGTTCCCAGGGATATGTGTGTTGTATCGTTGACCTTAATAAAAGGCTTCTCATAGCACTGATGACATGCACTTCCAATGATGAAGTGTATCGCTGTTTATGATGGAAAGCTCCTCATTGTGGGGTGATTACCTGCAACATGCAATTGCAATGATTATGCTGTTTTTGTTGCTTATATGTCTTTGCATCATAAAATTCAAGTACCAACATTCATCTAATATTTTCTAAAATGTTTTGTGATGTCTTATTACTTTATGAAGATTAACAATAAAATATAAATAAGTTGGCAGAGAAGCTGGGAACTTGTAGCTTAATATATAGGAGATATAGTGAAATTGATATATATATTCAAGGGAGTTGGGAGTTATATGTTACTGTAAGTTCATCATGATGGGTGGAGAGAGATGTAAAGGATGCAGTTGTGATTATTGTGTCTGTTGCAGGTGATAATTATGAACCATCATTGACATAATTGTGGCAATGGTGATTGTGTTAGCTGTGGGTGATAATTATGACACTACCGAAGCAATTATGGTGGTAGTGATTGTTGTGTCAGTGGTGGTTGATAATTATTACACGTCACTGATAATTGTCGTCGTGGTGATTATTGTGACTCATGGTTTCATGAATACTACTCTCTTCCTCATATATTCTCGTTTCTGTCATGAATACTTCTTTCCTACAATAATACTCTTTACCTTTTTTTCATTAATGCTGCTATTGTATTCCTTCTTGAATGCTGTTTTTTTCTTTCATGAATACTCCTCTTTCCTTTAAGAATACGGTTCTCTTTCCTTTATGAACATTGTTCTCTTCTTCATGAATACTTCCCTCTTTACTTCGTGAATACTACTGTATTTCTTCCTGAATACTGCTGTATTTCTTTTGTGAATTTTAGTTTCTTTCCTTCATAAATACGACTTCCTTTAACTCAGAAATACTGATTACTTTTCTTTATAAATTCTGCTCTTTTTCCTTCATGAATACTGTGCTCTTAAAGACTACAGCTTTCTTTCCTTCGTGAATACTGCCTTTTGTTCGAATACTACTACTACTATTTCCTTCATGACTACTGCTCTTACATTCATGATTTCTGCTATCATTCGTGAATACTGCCCTTGCTTTCGTGAATCTTTTTATCTTTCCATCAAAAATATTGCTCTCTTCCTTCTTCGATGTCGAAAGACCTTGCAAAAGTCGGGAGGAGGGGAGGGGGAAGGGGGAGCGGGGAGGAGGAAGAATGACGAATAGAAATTCTCTAAGAGGATGTGGATGGGAGATGAGGAGGCTAAAAAAATTCGGTGGCTATTCCACCGCTGGTTGGCGACGAGTATTTTTCATAGTTTTTTTTTATCTTGACTTTGTGTTTTATCTTCAACAGTCAATCAACTAATGTACAGGTTCCTGTGCCTACTGGCCTCTATCATATCTATACTTAAAGCTGTGTATGGAGTCAGCGTCTCTACCACATCACTTCCAAATGCATTCCATTTGTCTTCTATGACACTGACAATAAATCTAACGTCTCTGTGGCTCATTCTGGTAATCAATTTCCACCCGTGTCCCCTAGTGCGTGTGCCCCTTGTGTTAAATATTCTGTCTTTTATTTCCCCCTATCAATTTCTGACAATCTTGTATGTGGTAATCATGTCCCCTCTAACTCTTCTGTCTCCCAGTGACGTGAGGTTTAATTCCCGTAGTCTCTCCTCGTAGCTCATACCTCTCAGCTCGGGTACTAGTCTGGTGGCAAACCTTTGAACCTTTTCCAGTTTAGTCTTATGCTTGACTAGGTATGGACTCCATGCTGGAGCCGCATACTCCAGGATTGGTCAGACATATGTGGTATACAAAGTTTTGAGAGATTCCTTACACAAGTTTCTAAAAGCCGTTCTTATGTTAGCCAAACTGGCATATGCCGCTGATGTTATCCTCTTGACATGGGTACTCCCTTACCCACTGGGGCACCTTTACTATTTATTTTTGCCCGTTTCTCCAGCTAATGTACCAGCCTCTTATGGGGGTACTGTGTCAAAGGCTTTTCCGACAGTTCAAGAAAATGCAGTCCGCCCATCCTTCTCTTCCTTGCTTAATCTTTGTCATCTGATCATAGAATTTTTTCAAGGCTGTGAGGCAAGATTTACCCTCCATGAACCCATGTTGGTGGTTTGTAATGAAGTCTCTTCTCTCCAGATGTGTTATTAGGTTTTTTCTCACGATCTTCTCCCATCACCTTGCATCGTAAACAAGTGAAGGAGACTGGCCTGTAGTTCAGTGCCTCACACTTTTTGTATATTAGGACTATATTAGCCGTCTTCCATATTTCTGGTAGGTCTCCTGTCTCCAGTGACCTACTATACACTATGGGGAGTGGCACGTAAAGTGTTTCCGCACACTTTTTCAATACCCATGGTGAGATTCTGTCTGGACGAAAAACCTTTCTCACTTTTAGACCAAACAGGTGTCTCTTGACCTCATTTCTTGTAATTTCGAATCCATCCAAGGCTGCCTGGTTTTCTGCCACCTCTCCTAGCGCAGTCGCCCCACCTCGTTCTGTTGGGAAGACCTCCTGGAACCTCTTGTTGAGTTATTCCCACACCTCTTTGTCATTATCTGTATACCTGTCCTCACCTGTTCTGTTTCATCACTTGTTCTTTCACTGTTTTCCTCCTGATGTGACTGGACTAGCTTTGGTTAGGTCTTTGCTTTATTTGCTATATAATTTTCATACTTTTTATCTGCTTTTCTTCTCACACTAACACTCATTCCTGGTTCTCTGGTATCTCTCTCTGCTCTCTGGGGTTCTGTTATTTCGGAAGTTCCTCCAAGCGTTTTTGTTCATCTCCTTTCTTTCCATACATGCCCTATTAAACATAGATTCTTTTGCTTTTCGTATTTTTCTTTTTGGGCCGGGATAAACCTGTTTACTGCCTCCCGACATTTTTGGGTGACAGTCCACCATGTCTTGTACGGACTTGGCTCGGAGTTCTGTGTCCCATAGTATATCCCTTAGAAAACTTTTCATCTCCTCATTATTTCCCTTTCGGTACGCCAGCCCTTTGTTTCCTAGTTCTGTTTTTGGGGAGATAAATCCTAGCTCTACCAGGTACTCAAAGTTCAGTAAACTGTGATCACTCATTCCCAAGCGTGCTTTCCAACTTAACTTTCCTTATATCCTACTCATTTAGGGTAAATATCAGATTAAGCATGGCTGGTTCATCTTCCCCTCTCGTTCTTGTCGGTCCCCTTGATGTGTTGGCTTAGAACGTTTCTTGTTGCCACGTCCATCAGCTTAGGCCTTCATGTGTCTGATCTTCCATGTGGGTCTATGTCCTCCCAATTTGTCATCCTGTGCTTTAAGTCTCACATGACTAGTAGTCCAGATCCGTTCCTGCTATCGACTGAAGCTGTCCGCTATTATGTTAATGGTGGCCATGTTTTTTCTAACTTATTTCTGTCAGGGTCTTCTGTCATTTGATGGGGGGGAGGGTTATGTATATGACTACGACTATCATTTTTTGTCCTCCAATTGCTATGGTACCTGTTATATAGTCACTGAAACGTTCATGGCCCTGAATAACCATCTCCTAAAAATACAGCTTTTCTTACCAACAGAGCTGCACCACTGTGTGTGTGTATGTGTGTGAGTACATATGCACGTACGCATGTTTTAGTTATTAGAATGAGTATGTACAGGCTAATACTTACACGCAATTGAGTTATTAATCCGTTCGTTAAACATGTACCGAGGCAAAGTACTGAATTCACAGAGATTTGCTGAAATTAAAGAGATTTATTAGGGCCCAGTTGCTTATTCTGCATATTTGCTGCAAAAATTATTTTATATTCAGTTATTTAAGATAGTAATCAAAAGAAAAGTTACTGGTGGTAAAATGTGTGCCATAGGCTTGCATATTTCAGATTAGACTGTCGAGATTGCTTAGTTTGTGCAAGAATATCCTAGTTATCACATATCACACTTTACTTTTGGTTGTATATGCAATTATTAATAATATGAATAAAATTATATATACAGTTCTTAATTAATTATATAATAAATTATTTTACATAATTAATATTGCTTTCTTGAAATGTTGGTTAGTACTCTTTTGGTTATTTATTCCTGAGGGAGAAGACACTTTGCAGGAGAGTGAAGCACAAATCGCATTTCCTCTGTGTAGGGGAATGTTTCGTGGAAAAATGGGATGCTCTATTTGGCAATATGCATATTGCATGGAGAAAAAGTAAAGGGGATAGCTTTACATTTTTAGTTTAGTATTAGAACCATAATTTATTGTATTAAACTCTAAGATGAAGACAGGTAAACTGAGATCATTCTTCGTTTGACTTTTGTCAAACACAGTTCAAATGAAAATGGGAAACAGGAATATTCAGAAGAGTCACGGTAGGGTCAAGTCGGCTGGAATGATCAAAGACTTAACATAAGAGAGGGTGTTTATGAGAGTTTGTTTATCTTAGCCAATGTGAAGAATATGAGACGGAATTCCAGCAACCATCTACTCCAAGCAAAAATCCATACTTTTTGGGTCCTGTTCCAGCGGCATTATAGTATTAATGTTCTCCAAAGTAACAAAATGTTCTCAATTCGGTATAATAATTAATTTGTTACATATGAGTTAGACTTTTAACTAAATAAAATTATTTATATAATTGATTCCACAATTAATTTCATTAATTTTGAAGTCTGAAAAAATCTAAACGTTATTTAAGGTTTTCGAACTTTGTTACCATTTTACACATAGATACCTATGCATGAGCATTTAACATTAGGAATCAGTAGATGCAAGTAAAAGTTTTATAAACTGAAAGACATTCAGAATCGATATCTGATACAAAGTAATCAATACCGAAAACTTACGCAAACAAGTTCCCTTGTTTTCAATGTACCCAAAAGGACAGTAACAGTCAGCAATGCCTTTGGGATCCACAGCACAGGCAGCAGGAGCAGAGCACGTTACACTGGCGCACGGGTCAGCTGTTATGTTCCAAAATATATTATTAAATGCCATGATAACTAATATTATCAGTATTAAGCTTTCAGGAGCAGCTCATCAGCTAGGCTGAGCTTTCAGGTCACGGTTGCCTCTTTGCTAAACTATCAAACAGAACTGAATGCCTTCCATCGTCGAATTCAAAACACCGTACTTTAAATTACCCGATATACCTTACATTAACGTTTGAACGATATTTTGATTCTCCTTGCACAAAAGATTTTACCTACACTTACACAAAAGACCTTACATACATTTACATAACAAACCTTACTGCCCCTTACACAAAAAGACCCTGCCTACACTAACACAAATATCCTATGCTTAAACAAAACACCTTTCCTACACAAAAGATCTTATCAACACTAACACAAATACCCTTCACTTACACAAATATCCTACGCTTACACAAAAGACTTTGTTTATAACCTAAGAAAAGAACGTGCTTTCATCCATACAAAAGACTGCCTTCACCTACACAAAAAAACATTCCCTACACTTAAAAAAGCTCAGTGCCTGTTGCCTGTTGCAAGAGGCACTGAACTACAGGCCAGTTTCCCTAGCCATGCAATAAGGAGAAAATCATGAGGAAAAGGCTCAAGAAGCATCAGGAGGGAAATTGCTTTGTAACACATTACCAGCATGGATTCAAGGATCGTAAATCATGCCTAACAGGCGTAATATAATTGTATGACTAGGTGACAAAAATTAGACAAAAAAGAGAAGGGTGGGTAGACCCCATTTTCTTGAACTGTCAGGAAGCCTTTGGCACAGTACCCAATAAACGATTGTTAAATAGTTGGAGAAACAGGCAGGAGTGAAAGGTATAGTGCACTAGTGAATAAATCATACTAAGAAATAGCAAACAGCGAGTAATTGTGAGGGGGGAAGAGACATCAAAGATGGCAATATACCACCATCGGAGTCCCACAGGCTCTGTACCTGGACCCATCCTGTTTCTGATATATGTAAACGATCTCCAAGATGGTATAGATTTATTCCTCTCAATGTTAGCTGATGATAAAAAATTAAGATGAATCAAGACAGGTGAAGATAGACAGACTACAGGACGACCTGGAGGAATGGTCTAGAAAATGGTTACTAAAGTTTAACTCAGGGACATATAAAGTAATGAAATTAGGCGTAGGGAGGAGGAGCTTGAACACAAGTTATCATCTGGGAGGGGAAATCTGGCAATAGTCAAATAGAGAAAGATCTGGGGGTTCATATCACACAGAACCTGTCCCCAGAAGCCCAGATCAAAAGGATATTAGCGGCATATACCGGATTGGCCAACATAAGAAATGCCTTTAGAATTTTGTGTAAGGAATCGTTCAGGACCTTGTTACCTTACCTTGCGATGATTTCAAGGGTTAACGTCCCCGTGGCCTGGTCTGCGACCAGGACCACTTATATGTGGTGTGGGGAAATGGGATGCTCAATTCTGCAAGATGCATACTGCATGAAGAAAAAGTAAAGGGATAGCTTTACATTTTTATTTTAGCAGTAGAACTAGTTTATTGTATTAAACTGTGAGATGAAGACAGGTAAACCGAGACCATTCTTCTTCGTTTGACTTTTGTTGTCAAACACAGTTCAAATGAAAATGGGAAACAGGAATATTCAGAAGAGTCACGGTAGGGTCAAGGCGGCTGGAATGATCAAAGACTTAGCATAAGAGAGGGTGTTTATGAGAGTTTGTTCATCTTGACGAATGTAAGGAATATGAGACAGAATTCCAGCAACCATATACTCCAAGCAAATGTATGCTACTTTTTGGTCCCTGTTCCAGTGGCATTGCAGTATTAATGGTCTCCAAAATAACAGACTTCTCAATTCTGTATAATAATTAATGTCTCATATCAGTTAGATTTTTAACTAATTAAAAATTTATTATAAAAAATCTAGAACAAATCTAGACATTATTTAAAGTTTTCAAACTTTGCTACCATTTTGCGCATAGATATCATGTATGAGCATTTGAAGCAAGTAAATCACACACAGAGATCACACTAACGTGATGAATCAAATGAACAAATCCACAAGGGCCGTGACGAGGATTCGAACCTGCGTCCGGGAGCATCCAAGACACTGCCTTAATCGACTGAAGCTACGACAGGGTTAAAAGGGTTGAAACCGAAGTTCTACTGAACTTCCTGGATCCCGTAGCCTCTCCGAGGCACAAACCAGGCTTTTACACAACCCCCCCTGCACCCGAGCTATGTCAATAGGCCTTTTAACCCTGTCGTAGCTCAGTCGATTAAGGCAGTGTCTGGGATGTCCCGGACGCAAGGTTCGAATCCTCGTCACGGCCCTTGTGGATTTGTTCAAGCAAGTAAATGTTTTATAAACTGAAAGACATTAGAATCGATATCTAATACAAAGTAATCAATACCGCGAACTTACGCGAACAAGTGCCCTCTGAGTCAATGTAACCAGCAGGACAGTAACATCTTCCAATGCCCTTGGGATCCACAACACAGACGCCAGGAGAGCATGTCACATTGGCGCACGGGTCAGCTGTAATGTACAAAAATATATTAATAAATGCCATGATAACCTAAATTATCAGTATTAAGCTTTCAGGAGCAGCTCATCAGCTAGGCTGAGCTTTCAGGTCACGGTTGCCTCTTTGCTAAACTATCAAACAGAACTGAATGCCTTCCATCGTCGAATTCAAAACACCGTACTTTAAATTACCCGATATACCTTACATTAACGTTTGAACAATATTTTGATTCTCCCTTGCACAAAAGATTTTACCTACACTTACACAAAAGACCTTACATACATTTACATAACAAACCTTACTGCCCCTTACACAAAAAGACCCTGCCTACACTAACACAAATATCCTACGATTAAACAAAACACCTTTCCTACACAAAAGATCTTATCAACACTAACACAAATACCCTTCACTTACACAAATATCCTACGCTTACACAAAAGACTTTGTTTATTAACTTAAGAAAAGAACGTGCTTTCACCCATACAAAAGACTGCCTTCACCTACACAAAAAAACATTCCCTACACTTAAAAAAGCTCAGTGCCTGTTGCCTGTTGCAAGAGGCACTGAACTACTAGGCCAGTTTCCCTAGCCATGCAATAAGGAGAAAATCATGAGGAAAAGGCTCAAGAAGCATCAGGAGGGAAATTGCTTTGTAACACATTACCAGCATGGATTCAGGATCGTAAATCATGCCTAACAGGCGTAATATAATTGTATGACTTGGTGACAAAAATTAGGCAAAAAAGAGAAGGGTGGGTAGATCCCATTTTCTTGGACTGTCAGGAAGCCTTTGGCACAGTACCAATAAACGATTGTTATAATAGTTGGAGAAACTAGGCAGGAGTGAAAGGTATAGTGCACTAGTGAATAAATCATACTAAGAAACAGCAAACAGCGAGTAATTGTGAGGGGGGAAGAGACATCAAAGATGGCAATATACCACCATCGGAGTCCCACAGGGCTCTGTACCTGGACCCATCCTGTTTCTGATATATGTTAACGATCTCCCAGATGGTATAGATTTATTCCTCTCAATGTTAGCTGATGATGAAAAAATTGAGATGAATCAAGACAGGTGAAGATAGACAGACTACAGGACGACCTGGAGGAATGGTCTAGAAAATGGTTACTAAAGTTTAACTCAGGGACATATAAAGTAATGAAATTAGGCGTAGGGAGGAGGAGCTTGAACACAAGTTATCATCTGAGAGGGGAAATCTGGCAATAGTCAAATAGAGAAAGATCTGGGGGTTCATATCACACAGAACCTGTCCCCAGAAGCGTAGATCAAAAGGATATTAGCGGCATATACCGGATTGGCCAACATAAGAAATGCCTTTAGAATTTTGTGTAAGGAATCGTTCAGGACCTTGTTACCTTACCTTGCGATGATTTCAAGAGTTAACGTCCCCGTGGCCTGGTCTGCGACCAGGGACCACCTTATATGTGGTGTGGGGAAATGGGATGCTCAATTCTGCAAGATGCATACTGCATGAAGAAAAAGTAAAGGGATAGCTTTACATTTTTATTTTAGCAGTAAAACTAGTTTATTGTATTAAACTGTAAGATGAAGACAGGTAAACCGAGACCATTCTTCTTCGTTTGACTTTTGTGGTCAAACACAGTTCAAATGAAAATGGGAAACAGGAATATTCAGAAGAGTCACGGTAGGGTCAAGGCGGCTGGAATGTTCAAAGACTTAGCATAAGAGAGGGTGTTTATGAGAGTTTGTTCATCTTGACGAATGTAAGGAATATGAGACAGAATTCCAGCAACCATATACTCCAAGCAAATGTATGCTACTTTTTGGTCTCTGTTCCAGTGGCATTGCAGTATTAATGGTCTCCAAAATAACAGACTTCTCAATTCTGTATAATAATTAATGTCTCATATCAGTTAGATTTTTAACTAATTAAAATTATTATTATAAAAAATCTAGAACAAATCTAGACATTATTTAAAGTTTTCAAACTTTGCTACCATTTTGCGCATAGATATCATGTATGAGCATTTGAAGCAAGTAAATCACACACAGAGATCACACTAACGTGATGAATCAAATTAACAAATCCACAAGGGCCGTGACGAGGATTCGAACCTGCGTCCCGGAGCATCCAAGACAGCATGCCTTAATCGACTGAGCTACGACAGGGTTAAAAGGGTTGAAACCGAAGTTCTACTGAACTTCCTGGATCCCGTAGCCTCTCCGAGGCACAAACCAGGCTTTTACACAACCCCCCCCTGCACCCGAGCTATGTCAATAGGCCTTTTAACCCTGTCGTAGCTCAGTCGATTAAGGCAGTGTCTGGGATGTCCCGGACGCAGGTTCGAATCCTCGTCACGGCCCTTGTGGATTTGTTCAAGCAAGTAAATGTTTTATAAACTGAAAGACATTAGAATCGACATCTAATACAAAGTAATCAATACCGCGAACTTACGCGAACAAGTGCCCTCTGAGTCAATGTAACCAGCAGGACAGTAACATCTTGCAATGCCCTTGGGATCCACAACACAGACGCCAGGAGAGCATGTCACATTGGCGCACGGGTCAGCTGTAATGTACAAAAATATATTAATAAATGCCATGATAACCTAAATTATCAGTATTAAGCTTTCAGGAGCAGCTCATCAGCTAGGCTGAGCTTTCAGGTCACGGTTGCCTCTTTGCTAAACTATCAAACAGAACTGAATGCCTTCCATCGTCGAATTCAAAACACCGTACTTTAAATTACCCGATATACCTTACATTAACGTTTGAACAATATTTTGATTCTCCTTGCACAAAAGATTTTACCTACACTTACACAAATGACCTTACATACATTTACATAACAAACCTTACTGCCCCTTACACAAAAAGACCCTGCCTACACTAACACAAATATCCTACGCTTAAACAAAACACCTTTCCTACACAAAAGATCTTATCAACACTAACACAAATACCCTTCACTTACACAAATATCCTACGCTTACACAAAAGACTTTGTTTATTACTTAAGAAAAGAACGTGCTTTCACCCATACAAATGACTGCCTTCACCTACACAAAAAAACATTCCCTACACTTAAAAAAGCTCAGTGCCTGTTGCCTGTTGCAAGAGGCACTGAACTACAGGCCAGTTTCCCTAGCCATGCAATAAGGAGAAAATCATGAGGAAAAGGCTCAAGAAGCATCAGGAGGGAAATTGCTTTGTAACACATTACCAGCATGGATTCAAGGATCGTAAATCATGCCTAACAGGCGTAATATAATTGTATGACTTGGTGACAAAAATTAGGCAAAAAAGAGAAGGGTTGGTAGATCCCATTTTCTTGGACTGTCAGGAAGCCTTTGGCACAGTACCCAATAAACGATTGTTATAATAGTTGGAGAAATAGGCAGGAGTGAAAGGTATGGTGCACTAGTGAATAAATCATACTAAGAAACAGCAAACAGCGAGTAATTGTGAGGGGGGAAGAGACATCAAAGATGGCAATATACCACCATCGGAGTCCCACAGGGCTCTGTACCTGGACCCATCCTGTTTCTGATATATGTTAACGATCTCCCAGATGGTATAGATTTATTCCTCTCAATGTTTGCTGATGATGAAAAAATTGAGATGAATCAAGACAGGTGAAGATAGACAGACTACAGGACGACCTGGAGGAATGGTCTAGAAAATGGTTACTAAAGTTTAACTCAGGGACATATAAAGTAATGAAATTAGGCGTAGGGAGGAGGAGCTTGAACACAAGTTATCATCTGAGAGGGGAAATCTGGCAATAGTCAAATAGAGAAAGATCTGGGGGTTCATATCACACAGAACCTGTCCCCAGAAGCGTAGATCAAAAGGATATTAGCGGCATATACCGGATTGGCCAACATAAGAAATGCCTTTAGAATATTGTGTAAGGAATCGTTCAGGACCTTGTTACCTTACCTTGCGATGATTTCAAGAGTTAACGTCCCCGTGGCCTGGTCTGCGACCAGGGCCACCTATATGTGGTGTGGGGAAATGGGATGCTCAATTCTGCAAGATGCATACTGCATGAAGAAAACGTAAAGGGATAGCTTTACATTTTTAGTTTAGCAGTAGAACTAGTTTATTGTATTAAACTGTAAGATGAAGACAGGTAAACCGCGACCATTCTTCTTCGTTTGACTTTTGTGGTCAAACACAGTTCAAATGAAAATGGGAAACAGGAATATTCAGAAGAGTCACGGTAGGGTCAAAGCGGCTGGAATGATCAAAGACTTAACATAAGAGAGGGTGTTTATGAGAGTTTGTTTATCTTAGCCAATGTGAAGAATATGAGACGGAATTCCAGCAACCATCTACTCCAAGCAAAAATCCATACTTTTTGGGTCCTGTTCCAGCGGCATTATAGTATTAATGTTCTCCAAAGTAACAAAATGTTCTCAATTCGGTATAATAATTAATTTGTTACATATGAGTTAGACTTTTAACTAAATAAAATTATTTATATAATTGATTCCACAATTAATTTCATTAATTTTGAAGTCTGAAAAAATCTAAACGTTATTTAAGGTTTTCGAACTTTGTTACCATTTTACACATAGATACTATGCATGAGCATTTAACATTAGGAATCAGTAGATGCAAGTAAAAGTTTTATAAACTGAAAGACATTAGAATCGATATCTGATACAAAGTAATCAATACCGAAAACTTACGCGAAACAAGTTCCCTCTGATTTCAATGTACCCAAAAGGACAGTAACAGTCATGCAATGCCCTTGGGATCCACAGCACAGGCAGCAGGAGCAGAGCACGTTACACTGGCGCACGGGTCAGCTGTTATGTTCCAAAATATATTATTAAATGCCATGATAACCTAATATTATCAGTATTAAGCTTTCAGGAGCAGCTCATCAGCTAGGCTGAGCTTTCAGGTCACGGTTGCCTCTTTGCTAAACTATCAAACAGAACTGAATGCCTTCCATCGTCGAATTCAAAACACCGTACTTTAAATTACCCGATATACCTTACATTAACGTTTGAACGATATTTTGATTCTCCTTGCACAAAAGATTTTACCTACACTTACACAAAATGACCTTACATACATTTACATAACAAACCTTACTGCTCCTTACACAAAAAGACCCTGCCTACACTAACACAAATATCCTACGATTAAACAAAACACCTTTCCTACACAAAAGATCTTATCAACGCTAACACAAATACCCTTCACTTACACAAATATCCTACGCTTACACAAAAGACTTTGTTTATTACTTAAGAAAAGAACGTGCTTTCACCCATACAAAAGACTGCCTTCACCTACACAAAAAAACATTCCCTACACTTAAAAAAGCTCAGTGCCTGTTGCCTGTTGCAAGAGGCACTGAACTACAGGCCAGTTTCCCTAGCCATGCAATAAGGAGAAAATCATGAGGAAAAGGCTCAAGAAGCATCAGGAGGGAAATTGCTTTGTAACACATTACCAGCATGGATTCAAGGATCGTAAATCATGCCCAACAGGCGTAATATAATTGTATGACTAGGTGACAAAAATTAGACAAAAAAGAGAAGGGTGGGTAGACCCCATTTTCTTGGACTGTCAGGAAGCCTTTGGCACAGTACCCAATAAACGATTGTTATAATAGTTGGAGAAACAGGCAGGAGTGAAAGGTATAGCGCACTAGTGAATAAATCATACTAAGAAACAGCAAACAGCGAGTAATTGTGAGGGGGAAAGAGACATCAAAGATGGCAATATACCACCATCGGAGTCCCACAGGCTCTGTACCTGGACCCATCCTGTTTCTGATATATGTAAACGATCTCCAAGATGGTATAGATTTATTCCTCTCAATGTTAGCTGATGATAAAAAATTGAGATGAATCAAGACAGGTGAAGATAGACAGACTACAGGACGACCTGGAGGAATGGTCTAGAAAATGGTTACTAAAGTTTAACTCAGGGACATATAAAGTAATGAAATTAGGCGTAGGGAGGAGGAGCTTGAACACAAGTTATCATCTGGGAGGGGAAATCTGGCAATAGTCAAATAGAGAAAGGTCTCGGGGTTCATATCACACAGAACCTGTCCCCAGAAGCCCAGATCAAAAGGATATTAACGGCATATACCGGATTGGCCAACATAAGAAATGCCTTTAGAATTTTGTGTAAGGAATCGTTCAGGACCTTGTTACCTTACCTTGCGATGATTTCAAGGGTTAACGTCCCCGTGGCCTGGTCTGCGACCAGGGCCACCTTATATGTGGTGTGGGGAAATGGGATGCTCAATTCTGCAAGATGCATACTGCATGAAGAAAAAGTAAAGGGATAGCTTTACATTTTTATTTTAGCAGTAGAACTAGTTTATTGTATTAAACTGTGAGATGAAGACAGGTAAACCGAGACCATTCTTCTTCGTTTGACTTTTGTTGTCAAACACAGTTCAAATGAAAATGGGAAACAGGAATATTCAGAAGAGTCACGGTAGGGTCAAGGCGGCTGGAATGATCAAAGACTTAGCATAAGAGAGGGTGTTTATGAGAGTTTGTTCATCTTGACGAATGTAAGGAATATGTGACAGAATTCTAGCAACCATATACTCCAAGCAAATGTATGCTACTTTTTGGTCCCTGTTCCAGTGGCATTGCAGTATTAATGGTCTCCAAAATAACAGACTTCTCAATTCTGTATAATAATTAATGTCTCATATCAGTTAGATTTTTAACTAATTAAAAATTTATTATAAAAAATCTAGAACAAATCTAGACATTATTTAAAGTTTTCAAACTTTGCTACCATTTTGCGCATAGATATCATGTATGAGCATTTGAAGCAAGTAAATCACACACAGAGATCACACTAACGTGATGAATCAAATGAACAAATCCACAAGGGCCGTGACGAGGATTCGAACCTGCGTCCGGGAGCATCCAAGACACTGCCTTAATCGACTGAGCTACGACAGGGTTAAAAGGGTTGAAACCGAAGTTCTACTGAACTTCCTGGATCCCGTAGCCTCTCCGAGGCACAAACCAGGCTTTTACACAACCCCCCCTGCACCCGAGCTATGTCAATAGGCCTTTTAACCCTGTCGTAGCTCAGTCGATTAAGGCAGTGTCTGGGATGTCCCGGACGCAAGGTTCGAATCCTCGTCACGGCCCTTGTGGATTTGTTCAAGCAAGTAAATGTTTTATAAACTGAAAGACATTAGAATCGATATCTAATACAAAGTAATCAATACCGCGAACTTACGCGAACAAGTGCCCTCTGAGTCAATGTAACCAGCAGGACAGTAACATCTTGCAATGCCCTTGGGATCCACAACACAGACGCCAGGAGAGCATGTCACATTGGCGCACGGGTCAGCTGTAATGTACAAAAATATATTAATAAATGCCATGATAACTAATATTATCAGTATTAAGCTTTCAGGAGCAGCTCATCAGCTAGGCTGAGCTTTCAGGTCACGGTTGCCTCTTTGCTAAACTATCAAACAGAACTGAATGCCTTCCATCGTCGAATTCAAAACACCGTACTTTAAATTACCCGATATACCTTACATTAACGTTTGAACAATATTTTGATTCCCCTTGCACAAAAGATTTTACCTACACTTACACAAAAGACCTTACATACATTTACATAACAAACCTTACTGCCCCTTACACAAAAAGACCCTGCCTACACTAACACAAATATCCTACGAATAAACAAAACACCTTTCCTACACAAAAGATCTTATCAACACTAACACAAATACCCTTCACTTACACAAATATCCTACGCTTACACAAAAGACTTTGTTTATAACTTAAGAAAAGAACGTGCTTTCACCCATACAAAAGACTGCCTTCACCTACACAAAAAAACATTCCCTACACTTAAAAAAGCTCAGTGCCTGTTGCCTGTTGCAAGAGGCACTGAACTACTGGCCAGTTTCCGTAGCTATGCAATAAGGAGAAAATCACGAGGAAAAGGCTCAAGAAGCATCAGGAGGGAAATTGCTTTGTAACACATTACCAGCATGGATTCAAGGATCGTAAATCGTGCCCAACAGGCGTAATATAATTGTATGACTAGGTGACAAAAATTAGACAAAAAAGAGAAGGGTGGGTAGACCCCATTTTCTTGGACTGTCAGGAAGCCTTTGGCACAGTACCCAATAAACGATTGTTATAATAGTTGGAGAAACAGGCAGGAGTGAAAGGTATAGTGCACTAGTGAATAAATCATACTAAGAAACAGCAAACAGCGAGTAATTGTGAGGTGGGAAGAGACATCAAAGATGGCAATATACCACCATCGGAGTCCCACAGGGCTCTGTACCTGGACCCATCCTGTTTCTGATATATGTAAACGATCTCCAAGATGGTATAGATTTATTCCTCTCAATGTTAGCTGATGATAAAAAATTGAGATTAATCAAGACAGGTGAAGATAGACAGACTACAGGACGACCTGGATGAATGGTCTAGAAAATGGTTACTAAAGTTTAACTCAGGGACATATAAAGTAATGAAATTAGGCGTAGGGAGGAGGAGCTTGAACACAAGTTATCATCTGGGAGGGGAAATCTGGCAATAGTCAAATAGAGAAAGGTCTGGGGGTTCATATCACACAGAACCTGTCCCCAGAAGCCCAGATCAAAAGGATATTAGCGGCATATACCGGATTGGCCAACATAAGAAATGCCTTTAGAATTTTGTGTAAGGAATCGTTCAGGACCTTGTTACCTTACCTTGCGATGATTTCAAGGGTTAACGTCCCCGTGGCCTGGTCTGCGACCAGGGCCACTTATATGTGGCGTGGGGAAATGGGATGCTCAATTCTGCAAGATGCATACTGCATGAAGAAAAAGTAAAGGGATAGCTTTACATTTTTATTTTAGCAGTAGAACTAGTTTATTGTATTAAACTGTGAGATGAAGACAGGTAAACCGAGACCATTCTTCTTCGTTTGACTTTTGTTGTCAAACACAGTTCAAATGAAAATGGGAAACAGGAATATTCAGAAGAGTCACGGTAGGGTCAAGGCGGCTGGAATGATCAAAGACTTAGCATAAGAGAGGGTGTTTATGAGAGTTTGTTCATCTTGACGAATGTAAGGAATATGAGACAGAATTCTAGCAACCATATACTCCAAGCAAATGTATGCTACTTTTTGGTCCCTGTTCCAGTGGCATTGCAGTATTAATGGTCTCCAAAATAACAGACTTCTCAATTCTGTATAATAATTAATGTCTCATATCAGTTAGATTTTTAACTAATTAAAAATTTATTATAAAAAATCTAGAACAAATCTAGACATTATTTAAAGTTTTCAAACTTTGCTACCATTTTGCGCATAGATATCATGTATGAGCATTTGAAGCAAGTAAATCACACACAGAGATCACACTAACGTGATGAATCAAATGAACAAATCCACAAGGGCCGTGACGAGGATTCGAACCTGCGTCCGGGAGCATCCAAGACACTGCCTTAATCGACTGAGCTACGACAGGGTTAAAAGGGTTGAAACCGAAGTTCTACTGAACTTCCTGGATCCCGTAGCCTCTCCGAGGCACAAACCAGGCTTTTACACAACCCCTCCTGCACCCGAGCTATGTCAATAGGCCTTTTAACCCTGTCGTAGCTCAGTCGATTAAGGCAGTGTCTGGGATGTCCCGGACGCAGGTTCGAATCCTCGTCACGGCCCTTGTGGATTTGTTCAAGCAAGTAAATGTTTTATAAACTGAAAGACATTAGAATCGATATCTAATACAAAGTAATCAATACCGCGAACTTACGCGAACAAGTGCCCTCTGAGCCAATGTAACCAGCAGGACAGTAACATCTTGTAATGCCCTTGGGATCCACAACACAGACGCCAGGAGAGCATGTCACATTGGCGCACGGGTCAGCTGTAATGTACAAAAATATATTAATAAATGCAATGATAACCAAGATTATCAGTATTAAGCTTTCAGGTGCAGCTCATCAGCTAGGCTGAGCTTTCAGGTCACGGTTGCCTCTTTGCTAAACTATCAAAGGGAACAATACCTTCCATCGTCGAATTCAAGACACCGTACTTTAAATTACTTGTGATACCCTGCATCAATGCTCGAAAAATACTTTGATTCTCCTTCCACAAAAGACCTTGCCTTCATGCGCACATATACCAACACTTACACAAATACCCTACACTTATATAAGGCCTTCCCAGTCAACAAAACTATTCGCACACCCTCCGTCGCTATGTGATGGAGTGCAAAAAGATACGTGAATTCAGAGACAATCCTTTAACTAATGTTCCAAAGATGTGTAAATATTTTACTTAAAATTATCTGCAACCAGAAATTTTAGCCAAATATCCCCAGTTTGTTAACTGTAGGTAGTAACTAAGTGATTGTAACCTATCCACCACTGCCCACGGGATGGGGGACGGTGTGCTGGACAAACATATCAATTGTGACACTAGCTCATCAGATATATAAGTTGCTTCATTTAGAAACTACTTGGTCGATCTCGATCCCATTGATGATGTGACTAATTATATTGAATTTTGTAACAAGCTCATCAAGATTTTAACTTTCTTAGCTAAATGAATTATGGGATTCAGTGCCCGAGCCCATTATGTGCCTCTAACCCTTTCCACTACCGGCCACAAGATAGCTATTGGGGTGCATAATAAATGAACTAAACTAACTGAACTCACACAAAAGACCTTGCCTGCACTTGCAGAAAATACCTTTACACCTGTACAAAAGATCTTGACAAGATTTACACAAATACCCTACACTTGCAGAAAAGACCTTGCATATGTTACGTACTCCTAGCAGAATACGTATATAAATTTAAAATAACTTGTTTTGTTCTATTATATCATTGCCTGTATATGTACACACATTGTGTTTTTTGTAAATTATCGTGTGGTGTGGCAGCGTCAGTGGGGAGAGGAGCGCGGTTGCTTTGCACACGTCTAATACCTGTTAGATTCGGGAAGTTGGACCTGTTCAGTTTTGGGAGTTCCAGATGTCACTTTTATTTAGTTTTTATAATTATTTATTTTCTGTAATTAAACAGGTGGCATTGTACTTATATATTTTGCAAGTAACTATTATATGTAATTTGCATTCTTGTGTGTTTTGAGAACAAGTGGTTGTTCAATTAGTTTTAAATATTAAAAAGTCCTTAGTTTCCATCCCTCATCCTGGATGAGGCAGACGGGAGAGAATTATGGGTAGCGACAGAGCGAGAGTTCAGTGGCTGATACGGGACCAGGAGGAGTAACATGTGGGAGATAAGTCTGTTTACTTGTTGTTGTGTCATGTAGTAGATCTTTATTCTGGGAGAGACAATATTTTGATGTTTGCTTTAATAGTGACCCACTGTTCATATATACAATATTGAGATGTATATGAAATATATATATATTAAAATGCATACGTATATTTCTTCAGTCCTAAGGGAGATATACTTTTAATTCTGTGCCTGTTATCATTCATGGGGTTATACTGGTGACCCGCTTTAGAGAGCAGCAGTGGTATCCCTAGACGTAATTAAAGCTTGGCTGCTGTAGGGTCACGAGCCGTAACGAACGATAGGTAACAAAGAGTTATGGGGGCCTGTGCCGGGAAATATTGTTCCTACTTAAACTTAACTGTGCTAATCTAACCTTGCCTTCCTAGGTACCAGTGTGTTAAGTGTCTGTGTGTTTCTTAAGAACTATTCCATGTGCCAAGCAAGCTTTCCTGTGTGTCAAGTAACAACGTTTCACGATTTGGAGGTAAGTCATCCTATATATTTTGTTTGTGCAGTGAGGCCAAGCGAATTTTCAGTGTGGTGACAATTTTACAGTGAAGTGTAGTGCAGTGCCATTGTTTTAATTATTGTTGTGAATCAAGTGCCAAGTGTTAGTAACGATGGAGGAGAAAGTTGCAGCGTTGGTGGCTCACCCAGACTTTGAAGGGATTCAGAGCCTTAAAAAGACTGAGTTAATACAAATGGCAAATCATTTGGATTTGACAGCCAACAATAGAATGGTTAAAGCCCAAATATTGAAAGTCATTGTGACACATTTTGTTGAGAATGGAGAGTTAGAGGAAGAAATTCTAGAGGAGTTAAGAGAGGAGTCGAGTGATCAGATGACGTTAAAGCGTCTTGAGTTAGAAGCGCAAATAGCCAATGCTAAGCTTGAAGCTCAAAAAGAACAGAGAATATTAGAACTTGAAGCTCAAAAAGAACAGAAAATATTAGAGGCTGAAGCTCGTCAAAGAGAGATTGAAGCTCAACAGCAATAGCAAATATTAGAGGCTGAAGCTCAGCAGAGGGAGCTCGAGACTAGGCGGTTAGAGGTTATGGCACAGTTGCAACTAGAAGCCACAAAGAAGCAACAATTAGAGATTCAACAACAAATGGCTGACACTAACTTCAGGCTTGAATCACAGCGTATGGCAGCTGGGCATGGAAATACTAGTAATGTTTCAACAAATAGTGATAATAATCCCATAAGGATGAATAAGTATATAGAGTTACCCAAGTTCAATGAGGAGGATCCTGAGGTTTTCTTTGCCCATTTTTATAAAATTGCCATCAGTATGAACTGGCCAAGGGATCAGTGGGTAGCCATTATGCAGTCTCAATTTAAGGGGCGTAGTCAGGAGGTTTTTACATCCCTACCTGACGCTCATAGCTTTGATTACGAATTTGTAAAGAAAAGCATCTTAAATGCATATCAAATAAATCCAGAGGCACACAGGCAAAAGTTTAGGAACCTAAGGAGGGTAAGTGATCAGACAATAGCAGATTTTACTCGTCAGAAGACGAATTTTTGCAACAGATGGACAAAGTCACTTTCAGTCACTGACTTTGATGCTCAAAAGAATCTTCTTATAATGGAAGAAGTATTGTCATGTCTCCCAGACCAGTTGTCTACTTTTATGGCAGAACAAAAGAATGTAACAGACATTTATGAGCTGTCAAAGCTCGCGGATGAGCATGAGTTGTTGACTAAGGCCCAGTTTACGGCCACTTCACCTAAGTCTAGTCGTAGAGTAAATTATAATGCTCACCGAACTCCTTATCAGAATCCATCCCGACCTAGTGTTCCAGTTACTCCCATGAGCTCTTCTCTTACAAAACCTAACCCTGCTACTTCCTTGTCAGGAATGTCAAATAATAATAAGGTTATTTCTAAACCTACAGTTGGTTCCACAGGTGTGTCCACTGTAAGGTCTTGTTCCCATTGTAAGAGAAAAGGCCATGGAATTAATTCCTGTTTTATATTGCACCCTGAGTTACGACCAACTGGTCTCATTTATTGCAGAGGTGTGCAAAATAAACTTACTAATAAACATGTAACTGTAAACCCCAATTGGGTGAAACAGTATTCACCATATATGTCTTCAGGTGAAGTTTTGTGTATTAATGGGAAGTGGAAGCCAGTGGTTATTCTTCGTGATACAGGTGCTTCCCAAACCATAATTTCATCCAGTATTCTTTCTGATGTTGAACAGAGAGAGACTGGAAAGTTTGTTGTTCTTCAGAGTGTTGCAGGATGTAAAACTGTACCTCTAATAGACATTAATTTCAGATCCACCATTAGACCAAGTTTATGCACTGTGGGTGTTAGTACACAGTTGCCCATTCCAGGTGTGGATGTTATATTGGGTAATGATGTGGCCATAAATCATGTTGTGGGTGAGTACGATCCCCGTTTGTGTAAACAGTCAGTTGCAGACCATGTTTATTCTGCCTGTGCTGAAGTTAGTTCTATGAATGAACAACCTGTTGTAGAAGATGGTTTTGTCCATTCTACCTGTGCTGATGTCAGTACTAATATAAATCCAGTTGTCAGTTCTAATGTTACTCAAGCATTTGTTCCAGTAACCAGTACCCCTTCAGTGGAGAAGTGGGATGTGGTTGTTCCAGATTCCTGTGTGGCCGATTTAGTTGTTGAGAGTAAGCCTGATACTATGACTCTGCTTTATTCCAATAAATTGGGAAAGGATGTCCATGTACCATTGTCTTGCCCGCTCACTACGAACGTTGTGCCAGGAGTTGAGAGAAACTTAAAAGCCACGACTCTGTATTCCAGCCAAGTGAATGGTTTAGGACAAGATGTCGGGTTGGCAGAAGTATTCCCGCTGACTCCAAGTTTAGAATCAGTTGTCGAGAGTAAGTCTGTTGTAGAGGCCCCGCCTCACCCTAGTCAAGGTGATATAATAGGGGAGGAGGTCAAACTACCTGTTACTTGCCCGCTCGTTTCAGATTCCCTTAATTTAAGTGCATTGAGTAGAACTGACCCTAAGATTTCAGAGAGAAGCAAGGAGACAGTCTGTACTGTAGATCCAGTTTTGGAGAGTGTGGGAAAGCAGCCAGAGGATCAGCTTCTGTTGAGTAGATGGAGACCCATGGAGCCTCCCTCTTCAGTTGTCTGTGAGGATGTGACCCAGCTTGGTAGTGATATTATTGACTGTGAGCAGACAGTACTCCAAGCAGCTCCAGAAGTCATGGGAGGAAATTTTGGAAAAATCATTGAGAGTGGTAAGGTAGCATTTGGATCTAAGTTGCGGAGTTGTGATTCTTATTCTATGTGGAGTAAGTATTTCTCATTGTGTACATTGAGTCAGAGTGTGTGTAGGATGTTGAAATCTACTTTTATTCTGCAGGAGCCATTTTCTTGTGAAGTAATGGACTGTGGGACATCTTTGTCAAGCCTTGTGGTTGAGCAGAGAGAGTTTACTCAAGTAGGTTGTGCATCCAGTTCTGAGGAAGTAGTGAGTTATGCTAGAGCAGTGTCTCTATATTCAGATCCAGTTAATTTTGATGCACGAGTGATGAAAGTGTATGTTCCACTCAAGTGTGGTGTTGACTTTCAGAGTCATATTGGAGTTGATTTTCAGAATCATAGTGTGGGTGAAGGATTAAATCATACTGGGGAGCAGATGTTTGAGGCTCCAGGTGTGTATTTCAAGTTGGGGGATAAGGTTATCCTACCTAGTGTTAATCATTGTGAAGGGTTTCAGATTGTCCTTGGGTGTTACCCAGGTAATCTGCTGTTCATCTTCAAGATGTTAAGACCCTTAAACCTCTTGGTTGATTGGTTGTCATCAGACGTAAATCACTTGGGAAGTAATGGTGAGGGTTGTAAAGTTTTCGGCATGTTTTATTTAGTCTTTTGGCAGACTAGAAGGTTGATGAAAGTGTGTGTTGTGTTCAAGTTCACCATCAGGAGGTGTGAACTTGTCTTCGGAGTTATGATTGAGATATGGTGCCTAGGCATATGCCTGTTTTCTTTCACTGATCGTTATGACAGAGTTATGAGGCAATTGATTTCTGTGTTCCTTAGGGATCATCTGAGTCAGTTCGATCAGGAAGTCTTTGCACTTATCTTGGGTTGCATTTCTTGGTTTGAAGGTCAAAGGTTTGCTAAGTCGGTGTCTTGTGTTTCGGAAGGTTCTATGAATGGGAAAGTTTTATACATAATTGTGAGGTTTAATGCTAATTTCTCTAATTTTAGTATACATTGGGCGAGAGTATGTGTTCCACAGAGGATCCAGAGTGATGAAGAGCAGATGTCTGTGTCAGAGCATACCCAGGAGAAGTCCCAAATCTACTCAACATCCAGTCAGCTTCAATTACGCAGTTCAGCTCCAGAAAAAGGGAGTAATGGGAAATGGAGTCTGTCTTGGAAAAATTCACCATGTGGAAAAGGGATCACATGGAAATACGGAACTGATCTTAGAGAAATAGTAGAAACAAATGAAAAGCTAAATTGCCGTGATAACTGTGTGAAAGCAGCTACCTTTATTGACAATTCTATTCATGCTAATGATGATAATGTAGATAGGAGTGTGAAATATGATCTGAAACAAAGTGAAATAAATGAGATAGTACCTTGGAGAGATAAATTTGCATACTCCAGTGACACATATGTAGAACATAGTCATAAGACTGAAATTTCTGAGTTTCCTGTAAGACTATATTTGGAGTGTTTTCATTTTTGTCCAGAAATGTGTTCTTATTACTTTTACATGTTTGGTGTAATTAATACCATAAATCTCAAGTGTCATACATTTTACTTTGAAAAAATGCCATTGATCTTCAATCTATTGCATTTTTTTTCTTGGAGGTGGAAGTGTTACGTACTCCTAGCAGAATACGTATATAAATTTAAAATAACTTGTTTTGTTCTATTATATCATTGCCTGTATATGTACACACATTGTGTTTTTGTAAATTATCGTGTGGTGTGGCAGCGTCAGTGGAGACAGGAGCGCGGTTGCTTTGCACACGTCTAATACCTGTTAGATTCGGGAAGTTGGACCTGTTCAGTTTTGGGAGTTCCAGATGTCACTTTTATTTAGTTTTTATAATTATTTATTTTCTGTAATTAAACAGGTGGCATTGTACTTATATATTTTGCAAGTAACTATTATATGTAATTTGCATTCTTGTGTGTTTTGAGAACAAGTGGTTGTTCAATTAGTTTTAAATATTAAAAAGTCCTTAGTTTCCATCCCTCATCCTGGATGAGGCAGACGGGAGAGAATTATGGGTAGCGACAGAGCGAGAGTTCAGTGGCTGATACGGGACCAGGAGGAGTAACATGTGGGAGATAAGTCTGTTTACTTGTTGTTGTGTCATATAGTAGATCTTTATTCTGGGAGAGACAATATTTTGATGTTTGCTTTAATAGTGACCCACTGTTCATATATACAATATTGAGATGTATATGAAATATATATATATTAAAATGCATACGTATATTTCTTCAGTCCTAAGGGAGATATACTTTTAATTCTGTGCCTGTTATCATTCATGGGGTTATACTGGTGACCCGTTTTAGAGAGCAGCAGTGGTATCCCTAGACGTAATTAAAGCTTGGCTGCTGTAGGGTCACGAGCCGTAACGAACGATAGGAAACAGCATACACCTACACAAATACCATACACTTATAAAAAAAACTTTGCTTTCACTTACACAAAAGACCTTGCCTACACTTGCACAAATATTCTACACTTACACAATAGACCTTGCCTCCCCTCACCTCTCGCCCTATTCCCCTCCCTCACCTCTCCTTCCCTATCCACCATTTTTATCTCTAATATACCCATCTCCTTACCCTTCCTGCACTATCCCCCTCTTTTCACCTCTTCTCTGTGCCCTTCTCTTCCTATATCCATCTCCCATCTCTCCTTCATTTCCCACCTTTTCCACCCTAATTCCTTTCCCACTTTTCTCCTTAAGACAAAAAGTAAGGGCGCTTTGCAATTATTTGTTTCCCATCAAGTTTGTAAAATATATGGAATCTTAATCGAGAAATTATGAAAATCATTTTATTTGTTCAATATATAGTTAGCGAGATGTGAGAGCAAGAAAGTATCCGACAGAAAAAACTTCTCCCAAAACACATTTTCACTAAGATCCCAGTCCCACCTTTTATAACCCAGTCTCGTACAGATGTTATTCATTTGTTGCCCGAGCTACCATTATAACTCCCTGGAATGACTTCCCTTCCCTCCTATGGCTTCTCCACGCAATCATTCAGCTGTTTCCTAAAACATCATCACTTTCTCTTTAATATTTGCCTTGCACACTTGAACTCCTACAGGTGGCATATCTCTCTCTACCTGTCTTACAGACACTTCAACTATCCAACATTACCAGCACCCTATGGCACATCTTTATGTGTGTACCTCAGGTATGGAAAAAGCTTCTGCCCTTCCATCTTTATTCCTTTCTTACTCTCATCATATCCTGACTACACAGTTTACCATCTACACTCTTCCTCTCATTTTTCTCAGTTTTCCCATTATATCTTCCAATTAAGATGTGACATGTGAGACAAACATTTATCTTTCTATTTTCCAGGCCACCAGGACAAGGCGGTGTGAGACCTGGACACACTGTTCATTGTTCTATCCGACGGCAATATCGTATGAATCCAAACATAGTTATTACATGTTGTTGCAAATAGAAACACTGCAAAAACCTCATGTTGTGGGAACTTTGTACAATAAATTTTATGAAACTGATTACAGCGATAAGTCGTGTAAGTTAATAATAAATTAAATGAATCTCAAGGCAACATATCAATGGAGAGAACTTACTAACACACTTGGTACCAGTGGTCATATAGCCACTTGGACAGCAGCAGCTGTAGCTGGTTCCGGTACCAACGCAGGTCCCAGGATCACACGGGTTGGAGACACACAGGTCAGCTGTATTGTAAGACAAAAACATTACAATGTTTTTTTGTTTACTTTCAACATTATTGTTTATAATGTCAATGGGGCTCAGCAGAGTCAGCAGTGATGCCAGTGGCTAACGTGATCGTTTGTATTCATACTGACAACTGCTCACAGTCACATGTACATGTTCTAGTGTGGTGGAGCTTGGCCATACTAGATGACTGATACTATAAATTTTCTAGTGTGGACGAATTTGGCCACAGTAGATGTCCGAGATACTGTAAGTGTTTTTGTGTGATGGAGCTTGGTTACACTAGATGACTGGGTGTGCCTTCTCCCCACCCAAGCCAACCCCTCCCTTTCCCCATTCACAATGCCAACAATATCCTCCAAATCCTCCCTTCCTTCCTCACACCGAGCACCCCCTGAACTACTTCCTTCCCCAAGCAGAGCAAGCAAGATCGAAGCCCTCCATCCCCAACCCTACCTTACCCTGAACCTAAGGTAACTACCCACAGGAGGATGAGTCTATCCATGTAGCCCTGTCCACGGAACGGCTTCCTACTCCAGTGTGTGTCACAATGGATATAGGAAAGTGAGCTTCAAGGTGATAAAGTCAAACATCGATGGGGTTACTAATAAAGCAAGTGAAGTGGCCGTAAGGGAGCAGGAAGAAAACCATGATATAATAGCACTCACTTTAATAAAATTGTCAGGCATCATAACAAATGCAGTGTTTCTGCAGAACCACTATATAGTAAGGAAAGAGGGAAGGAAGTGGAGAGACTCCGCTGATATGTAGGGACTGTAGTTTTGAAGAGCTGGAATTTCGGGCTGTGAAGGATTCAGAGAATACATAATCGGAACTATGACAATGGGTGGTCCTTAGGTAATAGCAGCAGTCATTTACAACCACCGATTATATGACAGAAGACTCAGGAATTCGATAGGAACAACATGGCAACCCATTAATATAATAGAGAGAGCAGCTTCAATTGCCTGCAGCAATGGATCTAGGCTCCTAATCATGAGCGACTTCATTGACGGAAAGAGACTGGGAGAATGTGGAACCACATGGAGGTGCAGATACTTGGAGAGGTAAACTCTTGGACGTGACAACAAGAAAACGTTTTATCCAACATGTCAAGGGACCCACAAGAATAAGAGGCAATGACGAACAAGCTAGGCTACCAGATATTTCACCTTGAATGAGTTAGAAATAAAGGAAGTCAAATTTGAAGTCCACATGAAAATGAGTGATCACATTATATTGTTATAAGAGTACCTGTTGGAGGAAGTGATAACGAATCCAAGGAAGGGATCGGAAAGGAAAAGGCTAAATTACCGAAGAGTTAAATGTGATGAGATGAGGAACGTCCTAATTGGAATAACAGTGCGAAACAGAACTTTGAGAAAAGTGTACGAGATATGATGGAATACGTCTCACAAGTGTCAGGAAGCTGCAGACAAGTTTATCCAGGCCCAAAAATCGAAAAATGAAAAGTAGCAGAAGGAATCCATAGTTCAGAAGGGATTTTAAAGTAGCGTAGCAATTGGGGTACAAGAGCATGGATAAACTACAGGAATAACAGAACACAAGAGAGCAGGAAGAGTTACCAGAGAGCCAGGAATGAGTACCTCAAAGTTTAGAGAAAAGTAGAGAAACTCTAAAAATTGTAGGCCGATAAAAAGCGAAGACCCAACCATAATTGTTCCTTAGCCACATTAGGAGGAAAAAAGCAGTGAAGGAATAAGTGATGAAACTGAGAAAAGGGGAGAACAGATACACAAAATGACAGGGAGGTGTGGGAAGAACTCATCAAGAGGTTCCAGGAGGTCTTCACAACAGGGCAAGGAGAAGCCCTTGTTCTAAGAAAGGAGGCGGCAAACCAAGGCACCATATAGGAATTTGAGCTCAGTGATGATGTCAAAAGGAATCTGTTGGAGCTGAATGTGACAAAAGCTGTTGGCCCAAACAAAATCTCATAATGGACTCTAAAAGAGGGTGCAGCAGAACTAAGTGTTTCACTCTCTA
Organism: Procambarus clarkii; assembly: GCF_040958095.1. Lineage (NCBI taxonomy): Eukaryota > Metazoa > Arthropoda > Malacostraca > Decapoda > Cambaridae > Procambarus > Procambarus clarkii. The sequence continues at coordinate 14,114,726 of NC_091233.1, forward strand.
TGGTGTACCACAGATAACTGAAAACTGGAGACCTAATGGAAAATTGGAAGACGGCTAATGTAGTCCCAATATACAAAAAATGGGCGACAGTTAGAGGCCCTGAACTACAGGCTAGTTTCCATAACCATGCAAGATGGAGAAGATCACGAGGAAAAGGCTGTTAGAACATCTGGAGGGAAAGAACTTTATAACACATCACCAGCATGGGTCCAGGTATGGTAAATCATGCTTCACAGGCCTTATATAATTATAGGATCAAGTGACAAAAATTAGGTTAAAGAGAGAAGGGTTGGCAGAATGCATTTTCTTGGACTGTAAGAAAGCCTTTGACACAATACCCAATAAAAGGTTTAAATAGTTGGAGAAGCAGGCAAGAGTAGAAAATAAGGTGCTCTAGTGGATAAAGGATACTAAGCAGCAGGAAACAGCAAGGAGCAGTGAAGGGGAAAGATATGAGAGTGGCGAGATATCACCATCGGTGTCCCACTACTTTGACCAATGCTGTTTCTGATATATGTAAACGACTTCCCAGAGGAAATCATTTCTCTCTATGTTTGTTGATGATGTAAAAATTATGAGACGAATCAAGACAGATGATGATTACAGGACGACTTTGATAAACTAGAGGAATGTTTTAGAATATGGCTAAAGTTTGACTTGTGGACACGTAGAGGTAATGAAATTAGAGGAAGGGACGAAGAGGTTGAACACAAGTTACCATCTGGGAGGTGAAATCCGGCAATAGTCATATTAGAGAGAGATCTGAGGATTGATATCACACCAAACCTGTCCCCAGAAATCCTCATCAAATGTATATCATCTGCGGCATATGCTGGATTTGCCAACATAAGAACTGCCTTTAGAATTTTGTGTAAGGAATCGTTTAGGACCTTGTTACCTTACCTTGCGATGATTTCAGGGGTCAACGTTTCCCCGGTCCGTGACCAGGCCACCTATAACCAATTATATCAGACCTATTCTGCAGTATGTAGCTCCAGCCAGGAATCCATACCTATTTAAACACACGACAAAGTTAGAGAAAATTCAGAGGTATTCCACCAGACTAGTTCCAGAGCCAAGAGGTATGAGCTACAAGTAAATGCAACTGGAGCTAAAACTCACTTCTCAGGAAGACAGGAGTAAGGGGAGACATAATAACCACCTTTAAATTTCTCAGGGGACTTGACAGGGTGAACATAGACAAACTATTTAGCACGCGTGAAACACGAACAAGGGGACACAAGGTGGAAACTTAGTACCCAAATGAGGCACATAGACATTAGATATATATTTTTCAGTGTCAGAGTAGTTGACATATAGTGCATTAAGCAGTGATGTGATAGAGGAAGAATCCATACAAAGTTTCCAATATAGATTGGACAGAGCCCAATAGGTTCAAGAATCTGTTCATCAGTTGAGAGGCGGGAACAAAGAGCCTAAGCTCATGCACTACAAGCACAATTAGTTGCGTAGAACTAAGTGAGTACACACACATGTACACAGCGTGTAACTTGGATTACATGTACTACTCACGTATGCAGGTTTTTCCATTAAATGCTTTTCCTTTGGGACATACACATTTCGGCTTCAGCATGCCAGTTCCGCATCCGTGTAACAAGTTCTCATTCGAGCCCTGAGAGCAACATTTTTCTTTGTGAAAACAGAGTTAGTTGTTTATCATTGTTTATGTGGAAGCATTCTCTTATTAGTATGGTTGTGTAATGAACGGAAATAGAGCATAAACACATTTTCACTTCAGAGATATCCTCACAAATAACGGCAAAATAATCGGCTGATACAGCGACAGCAGAAGACTGGACATCGACGAGGCATTATACATCAAGCTAACCAAGACATGTATCAGTAGCAAACTAGCACAATTTACACTTTGCCAACTTCCAAAGCACGACGAATCATAACATACGGCACCAGTTGTTATAAAAACAAGAATTTGTATAATGTGAGGTGCTTCACCTTATTCATGGGAGAGGATGTAGTTAGAATCATGCAGAAAAAATCTTAGTAATCATTTGAACTTTGCCTGTGACAATGTTAACAGGAGTTAACGAAACATCTTTTAGCATCAGGCCAATTAAAACTGTTTTAGTTTTATGTAAAACAAATGTATGTCATTACTTAAACACAACATCATTGTTACTTATTAACCTTTTTACATATTTACCAGTCTTTGCAAATATTTTCTACCATCTGAAAGGTGAAGAAATACTAGATCACTTAATCTTTCCATTTATATTGTTCGAAGTTTCGATCAAATTTCGTTCAACAAAACCACTGCAGTGACCAATACTTTTCACCCACTGAAATCAATATGATCACAGTGATTGACATGTAAATACAATGCACTTGAATGTTGGACAGCTCTAATAAAATCAAAACGTGAACTCAAAGATTTACCTCCTTGTCTGATGTAAATAAACGAATGACAAAGGATCGAATACACACAAACATACACCTTTTGCATAAATGGGCAAGTTTTTTATTAAAATGGATTTTATCGTATCTTTGAATACCACATTGGTATCAGAGTTCTTCAAAACTTTGAAAAGTTTAGCAAGTCCTTCCGAGTCACATACCACTAAGCATGTAAATTTGCGTGAGGCTATATGCAATCTTTTCACCTCTAGCTTTGAACAGACAAACATTCTCTTATAGTATAGATATAAATAGTTACCAATTATTTATGGTATAATGAGTATTTTAGTTTCTTACATAAAATATATAGGTACAAGTATCATTATTAGGCGAGTATTATTAAGTTTTTAATATATTATTGAATATATTACAATTATATTTGTGGGATAACTTCTGAATAACGATATTGATTGGTTGAATGATCGCGGCTTACATTCAGTGGCAATGATGCGTTATATACTTAGATGGCTACAAGTACATTATTTAGAAAGCTGAAGACATAAATTAGATGCAGACTTACGTCTATTCCTTCCTTAGACTTTAATACGATGTTCCTGACACCAGCGGCAGCGGTGAGCATTACAATTGCTGACAGGAAGATGATAGACCGCATGGTGGTTCTCTGGGCACTACTTGATGTATTGGCACACTGGCTGGGCACAGGGGAGGAAAGATACTATTACAGGCTGGGCACTAGGGAAATTTGCGATTGTTACTGGTTGGGCACTTTGGAGATATGAAACTAACTATATCTTGAGATTCTTGAGGTTATCTTGAGATGATTTCGGGGCTTTTTTTAGTGTCCCCGTGGCCCGGTCCTCGACCAGGCCTCCACCCCCAGGAAGCAGCCCGTGACAGCTGACTAACACCCAGGTGCCTGTTTTACTGCTAGGTAACAGGAGCATAGGTTGAAAGAAACTCTGCCCATTGTTTCTCGCCGGCGCCTGGGATCGAACCCAGGACCACAGGATCACAAGTCCAGCGTGCTGTCCGCTCGGCCGACCGGCTCCTGTGGACTATGGGGAGATACGAGACTTACTGGCTGCATACCTGGAGGATAGGAGACAAGCTGGCGGGATTAGGTAACAGGTATTAATAGAGCATCAAGTACCAGTTATGCTTAATTTAAAGTTAATTTTACTCTTTCGTTTAGAATAATATCTTGGTCTTATTTTTTTACATTAAAAAATTTCATATGCCAATTTCATATACAAAAAATTATATGCCAGCGTTTCAACTACTGAATATGTAATATATCGAACACCCACTAGTGAGAGATATTATAATATATTTATCAGAATATATTACATAAATAACAGGCTTTAGTGAAATAAGGAGAATTAAGGTGGGAGTACATTAATAATAATCCAACGAACGAGAAGAAAGGTAGACAATTCTCTTGTAGATGACCTTAATAAGCAAATTGAGCACCGTCTCAGAGTTCAGCACTATACGACTGGACGAAGTAAATCTCAGAAGAAGAAACTAAAACAGTATGAGAGACTGCATTGAGCATCAATGCATCATGTAAATGCAAAGAGCATGAGAAAGAGTACCGGAGACATCGCACTGAAAGTAGCTAAGAGCTGTTTAAAACTGTGTTTTACGTAGCCAGGGAAGAGAAGATTAATGAGCGGTAAAGACAATGGCTTGAAATCACTAGTTTTACCGGAAAGGAAACATCTGCCAGCCAAGTGTAGAGCAAAACTTTAGATACTTAAAGGGAGGGGGGAAGGGGGGGGGGCAGAACCCGGCCGGCGGAATACAAAGACCCCAAGGGTAAGGCTGAAGAACTAATAAACAAGTAGAGTAATGCAGCTTCCTCCTCCTACCTCCCTGCAGAAATAAACAGGGAACAGCTCCTGCGACATATTGACATAAGAATTAGGATAACAAGAGCACAATCTAGTGATGACGAGTATGGGCAACCAATCACCGCCCACGAAGTAAGGGGGGCTATGTAAAAGGGTAAAAGTACTGCATGTAGGTGAAGATGGCATCACTTACGACATATTCAATGCACTGTGTTTGGTGGCTTATTCCAATACTTCTCCTGTTCAACAAGTCATTCCTAAGAGGAGTGTTGCCCACACAATGGAATCACGCAATAATTATTCCCATACCGATGCCCAATGACCCTTGCAGTTATAGACCTATCAGTCTCTTGTCATGTACATGCAAGATGCTTGAAAGGATCATCCTAAAACTACTATAGCACAAAATAGGCAGGCTAGGAGAGGGGATCAATTGATTTGTTAAAGGATGGAGCACGGCAAATTGTACAGTTAATTACTTGGCTAATGACATGTATTCTGTATTTATTGACATCAAAGGAGACTTCGACAGAGCACAAGGAGTTGCGATCCTGGACGAGTTTTTGTGCATGGGTGTCAATTCTTAGCTTGAGTTATCTTGAGATGATTTCGTGACTTTTTAGTGTCTCCGCGGCCCGGTCCTCGACCAGGCCTCAACCCCCAGGAAGCAGCCCGTGACAGCTGACTAACACCCAGGTACCTATTTACTGCTAGGTAACTGGGGCATAGGGTGAAAGAAACTCTGCCCATTGTTTCTCGCCGGCGCCCAAGATCGAACCTGGGACCCCAGGATCACAAGTCCAGCGTGCTATCCGCTCGGCCGACCGGCTCCCCCGATGAGGAAGACGAGTTCAATGGACTGTTTGATTTTGCCCAAGGTGGGAGCTTGTATTAGAACATCATCTGCTTATCCCACTTGTTGTGTTCTTTCCGGAAATTCAATACTTGCAGTGGCGTTCATAAGTATGTTAAATAGTGTCAGGGGAGACTCATGATATATATTGAAGATTACCTCACAAGAAGGAAAGCAAAGGTCTACTTCAAAGGAGCAATCTCGAGAACAATGAGAATAGAACTCAGGAACCCCCCACCCCCCACCCCTCAAAGGAGCGTTCTTAAGCCAACACTATTTAACATAATTATGAACGCCATTGCAAGTATTGAATTTCCGGAAAGAACACAACAAGTGGGATAAGCAGATGATGTTCTAATACAAGCTCCCACCTTGGGCAAAATTAAACAGTCCATTGAACTCCTTGTTAGGAAATGTGTTTCACTCTGTTTCACTCTCTCCACAAACAAGACAAAAGAATACTCATCACAATCGGAGATAAAATGAGAAAAAATTAATGGTAAAACACTTGAATGGGTTAACCACTTCCGGTACTTCCAGTGACGCCAAGGTACTTCCGGTACCTTGGCGTCACTGTCGGCTCTAACAAGGGGAAGAAAGGAGCTCAATCATCTCATGGGAACATGCAAAAGTCGACACAGGGCACTGAAAGCTATGACCTGGAATGGGCATGAAGGCTCTATTGCCGTGCTTAAAACGATCTACACAGCCTATGTGCACTCCGTCATAGACTATGCCTGAAAAGTTTTGTGCACTTATTCCCAAAGCGACATAAACAAAATATTAAAAGCATACAAAATGAAGCCATGACAATCATTCTTAGAGTTCCAAGAACTGCCAAAACATCAAATCCACGAGAAGAGTTGTTCCTCCCCAGTGTTAAAAGCAGAATTATGGAACTGAATGCTAAGCTTGCAATTAAAATAGCCAACTGGTCCCCATTACAATGATATTGCCAAGAAATAACTGATTTCTGTGCTGCTTACAGGGGGAAATAGGAGAAGCAAAAAAATGGCATCACAGATCAGTCTGCTACCTCCAAGAACTTCACCTGCTTGAGCAAGCCCGAGAGCTCATTCCTGTAGAAAGGTTACCTCCCTGGGTGTATGATCCATTCAGGATAATCATCAATGTGATGGCAGCGAAAAAGTCGAACATGATACCACAAGAAATGAGCCAAAATTATCTCTAGGAAATTTATAAATAGCCGGAAATGAGTTAGGTCAAATCTACACTGATTGATCATCGATCCCTGTCAGTGACAGGGCTGGTGCAGCATACACAAATTAGGAATAATGCCTTTCAACGCGGAAATGAAGGTAAAGCACGTATTGAGAACTATGCCCCTTCACATCAATTAAATTTCGGAGACTTCAGCCAAAGTGAAATTCACAGCAGTTCCTCCATCTACTATCATTCTATTATTCAAGAAGTACCGCACGTCTATGGGTCATCTAATAAGATTAGCAGACTTCTAGATGTTACCACTGCTAGGCTTAGGCTCGACTACAAGTACCTCTAGGAGTTTGTAACATCTGCTGATGTAGATTTGACTAAATGTAAACTGTCAACAGAATTATTCGCATACTTTGCGTCATTATATACTGGAATGTGAAAAAATTGCGGAATTTAGAGGTAACACCATCAATGATGTCCAGGAAATGTGTAAGTACATCATTCATAATGATGTGCTGCCCGAAATCTTAGCAAAGTATTCAAAATTTACCTACTGTAACTAATGCATGCACATGTATGCATGCACGCACAACCAGTCTCCGTGGTGCAGTGGTAAGACACTCGCCTGGCGTTCTGCGAGCGCTTTGTCATGGGTTCGTATCCTGGCCGTAGAGGATTTACTGAGCGCAAATCCTTAACTGTAGCCTCTGTTTAACTCAACAGCAAAATGAGTACTTGGTTGTAAAAACGATTCTTCGCGGCGGGGATCGTATTCCAGGGACCTGCCCGAAACGCTAAGCGTACTAGTGGCTGTACAAGAATGTAACATCTCCTGTATATATCACAAAAAAATGACTAAAGCAGCCGCCCAGTTGGGTGGGTGTGCAGCAAGAGTAGTGTGACTTACTATAGATGTAAAGTGCCTTGTATAGTGTACTTGTGAGCCTCTTGTTGAATCACTTAAATTAATACAAAACAATATTGATGTGTGTAGGTGATTAAATATGTGTATGTATATATATGAACATGTATGAGTATGTGTACATGTATATACAATTTTAATTGTGTAACTAACGTCAATTTTTTTTAATTCTTTAGCTAAACGAACTAGAAGGTTCAGTTCCTGAACCGATTATGTGCCTCTAATCCTTTCCACCACCGCCCACGGGATAAGTATGGGGTGCATAATAAAGAAAGAAATTGAATTACCTCTTCAAAGTAAGCGGAGCTAACCACCATTGTTATGGTGTTAAGATTCCTTTAACGAAAAACTAATGGCGCAGTGATCTGCACCGATTCAAAAGCAGCGCTACAAAGCTTTACTAAAAATCGGGCAGAAAATCCTACGATAGTTGCTAAAATCAGGAGCTGTGAGAGTTATCGCCAATCAGGGAAGAGTGGCCAAATTTCTAGATTCCCTCTCATGTTGAAATCTGTGGAAATGAACGAGCAGATGTGCTGGCTACTGAAGGAGCCCATATTGAATACTTTATATTCTAGACTCATTCAAATTAGAGGTAACATCAGGCAATATCACCGCAACAACGTTACTGAGGAAAGGAGGAGAGAAGAACAAATCATTGAATCTGTATGCCGATACAACATTGTTGCAGCTGGCAATCCCAATCCTTAAGAACGAAGAGGAGGTGGCCGCGGGAGAGAGCGAGAATCTGTCTTTGATAGAAATATTCATAGATATTTGGAGTTTAAACAACAGTTGAGGAGCGAAATAGGCTTACAGGTTCCGGAAGATGAGGAAATGTCAGCTCTGTGGAGAAATGCCTGACAGACTACTAGAACATTATCTAACACAGTGCAGCGTTACAAACCCATTAGGATTTGAACTTAGATTCAACTGAGCAGAAAGTTGTTAAACTCGTGGGACAGAATCTTACTGAAGCGACCATACGAGTCAAATACTCACACTCCGCCCAAGTAAAACAGAAACAAGCAACACTTAGTGGGCCAGCCAGAGGCTTAGGGCCCGCGCAGGAATATCCCTGGAGAAAAAAATTGAGGAGCAGAGTTCCAGAATCTGTGGTGAGAATGACGGACACCGCTTAGACCATTATCTAAAAGACTGAACATCTGTGAGACATTAGAAATATGTTTAGAATAAACCCATTCATTGTTTGAGTTTGGAAAATGCTATTTGTCAAATATATATACTGTTTAAAATATTTCACCATTTTTCACCCCAATGATAACGTATGATTTTTATGGTTATCTTGAGATGATTTCGGGGCTTTAGTGTCCCCGCGGCCCGGTCCTCGACCAGGCCTCCACCCCCAGGAAGCAGCCCGTGACAGCTGACTAACTCCCAGGTACCTATTTACTGCTAGGTAACAGGGGCATTTAGGGTGAAAGAAACTTTGCCCATTTGTTTCTGCCTCGTGCGGGAATCGAACCCGCGCCACAGAATTACGAGTCCTGCGCGCTATCCACCAGGCTACGAGGCCCCTCGTAGACGAATGTTGAAGTTGTTTATGAAGCTGTTCACTTGACAGAATTTAGCAAGTCCCAGCTATGTCTGGGGGCAAGTGACAGGATGAACAACCCAGCGGGTTTTCTTCCTATTGAGGAGTGCTGTACATGCTCCTATGGCAGTATGTCCACTCACAGGATGAGTGGCACTGCTATATAAATTTGCCCCCTAGGGACAAAATTAAAAAGTCTTAATAATGAAAACATGAAAATATATGTAAATTTTCCAAGTCTAGAATAATAGCAAGATTGATGTACTAAGCAATTAGATAGTCGAATTTGGTACTATTCACGCAATAAACATTGGAAAAATAAGCTAAAAACAGACTTAAATATTCCATGGCCTAGTAAACGATACATGCACTATATTAGCCCTCAGATATCTTTTCTTAAGTTAGAGAAGGTTAGGTTAGTTGGGTTTGTCTATGCAACATAAATAGAAAATCTTTTCCTGTTTGTCCAAATTTAATAGTAATAATCTTTACTTTCTAATTGCGGTACACATCGGTATATGCTCCATGGTCCTCATCGTTATTAAGTACTACCAAAATAGGACGATGGGCTGAATAATTATACATCATGATGTCATAGAATAGAATAATCTAGAATAGAATAAATCAAGTCATAGAATAACATCTGTAGAACTAGACATCATCATGCAGAAATATACCATCTTAGTTTTATAGTTACAAATAAGAAGGTTGCCACCGTAGAATAAGCAAGACGGAGTTTACCTGGGCGATGAGGCAAGGAGGAGATGGAGATGTTGACTGGTTGACGGCTGACTGCTGACTGTACTCGACCAACACCTGCAGCCATCTTATAAGACGTTTGGGAAGGAGTGCCAACTATCACTACCTTAAACATACTTTACATGAATGGTTATGAATAAAATAACATTAATAAACACACTGCTTCTGTGTGTGTTTCTGTACTTATTTCCAAAAATATTATTGCTCACGATGGCTGTCGAATACTGAATTAAATTCATAATTATTAGCAATTGTCAACATTTGACTCTGGCCAATTACAGGCTTACAGATGGTACGGTCAACGAATCAGAACACTGCATTTAAGACTAATAAATATTTTTAGCATTTCTGAAGCGAAGTCGATGATTTGTGTATGTCTGCATACTCATCTAGATGTACTCATCTAATCGCGTACTCATCAAAATGTACATATCTAGGTGAACTCATCTATATGTACTCATCTAAGTGAACTCACCTGTATTTAGTCATCATATGTACTAATATATATGAGAAACGCTTGATTTACTCACCTAGTTGTTCTCACCTTGACGTACTCACCAAGATGTATTCATCTAGGTGTACTCAACTCGATGTACTCATCTAGGTATACTCATCTGGGTAACCCTCAGTTAAATGTACTCGCCAAGGTGTTCTAAACAAGGAGTTCACTATACTAGATGCTCTCCTAAGTGTATTCACCTAGGTGACTCACCAGGTTTGGGAAATAATTATCGCTGTGTGAGCAAATACTAACTAAATATTTTCTAATTACTCTGTAATGTGAACTTTTTATGAGAAATAAATTCTCTGTTTCTCGATGAACTAATAATTAATATATAAATTTTAACTGTGATGTGAACCAATGAAAGCTAAGTTTTCTTGTCCACTACATCACTTACCATTATAATCAAATTAACAATCAATCATACTTTCATGCGAGTTTAAAAATATATCTTAAATGAAAGAACATTAATTTGTTTGAACAATTTTAATTCGGTGGAAAGGTTGATATCACATATTACTAAATAGTAAAATTGTGATGCCTCTAATAATCACTAATTATAATATTCTCCCCATTGCCCAACCCTGACTCCTAATAGAGAGTCACATTTTTGACGTATACTCTCTGTAAGGCCAGAAATTGTCGTACTAGAAAACGGTAGTGACTCGCGAAATTGACATACCGCCTCGTTTTCTGTTTTGGGTCCTCGGGTAGGTTAGGGTAAGGGCACTTTGTTGGACAGTTTCTTGACGTTGGAAAACTTTATGAGATCAGGCTGTGTTGAGAGGGAAGGCGTCGGTGAGTAATTTCGACGGCGCTATTACAGCCGGACGTGATCGTTGACAGAGACTGTTAACATTCAATACCACCTGGGAGTTGGTCGGTCCCAATCCACACTTAAATTTTCCTCTAAGTGACATCCATAACAATCGTTTACCCAAAATTTGCTTGTCCATTTTAAAGCATGAAGAACAATTTCTACTTATATTCTAAGCTGCATCACTTATGAACCCATCCCTGCCCTTGTGTGGCAGTGCACAATAGAAAGTTGTTTTCACATATCCACACATTAAAACATTGATTGTAACCGTGATATATATGTGCTTCAGCCTACAGTTTAGACCTATTGTCTTATGTATGACCCTCTGTCCTGCGTGACAGTGAATACTAGCATTAACCTCAATTTAATAAGACTATCAAAATCCTCAGATTAGGCAAAATTGTAATTAATTTTGTCAATAAAGATGTTAATAATAATAATAATCGTTTTGTTCTGTTTTATATCAAGATTTATGAATATATGAGCGTAAGGGATGGTTGGGTGCGGTTATGAAGCATGACAACAAAAGTTATCAAGAAATATATCCATTAGAATGAAATCTTATCATAACCCAGTATGAGACAGTTATTAGTAATTATAGGTTGATTGTTGAAATTACTAATAAATCTGCCGGCAGGAGGAACTGTAAACCAGGTTTACCCCCAAGGAGGACACTGGAGCAGCCACATTATCAATACATGTGTCGAGGATTCCCTAAACTTTTCGACAGCTAAGCCCTTAATGCATTTCTTCCATGCCCTTTTGCTTCTACCTTTTGCCTCCAGACACAACCTGTGAAACAATGGGCTAATGCTCGTATTTCTTCCTTAAACCCATAATGGTGGTATAAATTACTCGTCAGCTTGTTTGAGTTTGTTCGTTACATAATGCATTATGTCCTGTGTAGATTTATCTCTGAGTTCTCTTCCCCCACCAGGAACTCTCTGATCTGCTGGTGTTCCCTTCCCCTATTTGCTACTTTTAAAATCTTACCCTGGTTACATCTTCCTTTGGTCTTCATTGTCACATGTATTCAAAGACTAAAACACAGCTTTGGCTCCGATTGGCATTTCATGGTCAATGTTTGCAATGTCCATCTCACCCTGAAGAAATATTTGTTCTATCTAGCTGTTGATCACCATCCCTTCTTCTTGTTTCCCCCTTGACTTGTTGCATTAAGGAAGCTCCTCTCTATTTCTTCTAAAAGATTTGCTCTCTACTTCTCTTCCCCTCCTTTTGGGTATATTGTTTCCTAATCAAATAGGACATGATTGAAGTCTCCCTCTCCTCAAAACAAAAACTTCCTCAAAACGTCTAAGAGTTTTGCTTTCAGTCTATGGGCTGTCTGCCACCCCCTGCATGGCATTCTGCTCAGTTCACAATTTAACATTTTTGCTCCGGTCTTCAGTGGTTCTCTGGATGGTTGTTGATTACTGCTAAAACAACTTTCTCTCCCTCTGATTAAATGATTCCCAAAATGCAGTTCATGTAGTTACTTGCCATCTCCAATGAAATTTCCTCAAGGATGTAGTGGAAAGGAAAGGAAGTGGTGGGAAAGATGTGGAAAAATGTGGAGGAAAGCCAGAAAGAGATCTAACGTAGAAAGAGAACGCAGACGACACTATAAACGCAGGAAAAAAATAACGGAACTGCTTATGCAGACACGAATTTCCCGTCAAAGAAGGAATAATTTCAATAGGGAGATTTAAGAAATCGAGCGGAAATTGAAAGACTCTTATGAAACTGAAGAAAGGCAGTTAGAACAGAAAGCAATTCAGGAAATAAAGAAAAATCCAAAATATTTCTTCTCATATGCGAAATCAAAAGCAAAAACCACTGCCAGTATTGGACCTATTCGTACAAGTGCAGGTTCATACATGGAGGATGACAAAGAAATTAGTGAAATCCTAAAAAAGCAGTATGAGGACATGTTTAGCACTCCAATAAACAACATGAAAGTGGAAGATCCAGACAAAATCTTTATGCGGGATATTCAAACCCCTGTAAATATAACTGATATCAACACGAGCGCACTAAATTTTGAAAGAGAAATTGAAAACATGCCCATGCACTCGGACCCAGGTCCAGACTCATGGAATTCAATATTTATAAAGAAATGCAAAGTGCCGGTAGCACAGGCACTCAGTATAGTGTGGAGGAAGAGCTTGGACACGGGGGAGATACCAGATGCACTTAAAGTAGCAGACATAGCCCCTCTACACAAGGGAGGGAGCAAAGCATTGGCAAAGAATTATAGACCAGTTGCACTAACATCGCACATCATAAAAGTATTTGATAGAGTGATTACGAGTCAGGTCACCAATTTCATGGAGACCAATGACCTTCACAACCCAGGCCAACATGGATTTCGAGCGGGAAGATCGTGCCTCTCACAGCTACTTGAGCACTACGACAAAGTCACTGAGGCATTAGAAGAAAAACAGAATGCTGATGTGATATACACAGACTTTGCAAAGGCTTTCGATAAATGTGACCATGGCGTGATAGCACACAAAATGAAGTCAATGGGAATAACCGGTAAAGTAGGACGCTGGATACTCAGTTTTCTGTCAAACAGTTCTCAGCGAGTAACGGTCAACCATATTTAATCTAGTCCAAGTGCAGTTAAAAGCTCTGTACCTCAGGGTACAGTCCTTGCACTGCTGCTTTTCTTTATTCTCATCTCAGATATAGACAAAAATACAAGTCACAGCTTCGTATCATCCTTTGCAGATGACACAAAAATCAGTATGAAATTACCTCGGCTGAAGACATTGAAAAACTTCAAGCCGATATTAATAAAGTTTTCGACTGGGCATCAGAAAATAACATGATGTTTAACAGTGATAAATTCCAGGTACTCAGGTACGGTAAAAATGAGGACCTTAAACATAATACAGAGTACAAAACACAATCAAATGTACCCATAGTAGGAAAACAGCATGTAAAGGATTTGGGAATAATAATGTCTGACGACCTAACGTTTACGGAGCATAACCAAGCAAATATTGCGACAGCCAGAAAAATGATAGGATGGATTACGAGAACTTTCAAATCCAGGGATCCCATTACAATGGTTGTACTCTTCAAGTCACTTGTGTTGTCCCGTCTTGAGTACTGCTCAGTACTCACTTCCCCCTTCAGAGCAGGAGAGATTGCTGAAATAGATGGGAATACAGAGAACATATTCGGCACGCATAGACGCAATAAAGCACCTAAATTATTGGGATCGTCTCAAAGCCCTCCAAATGTACTCACTAGAAGGAAGACGAGAGAGATATCAAATAATATACACCTGGAAGATACTGGAGGGCCAAGTACCAAATCTACACAGTAAAATAACAACGTACTGGAGTAAACGATATGGAAGAAAATGCAGAATAGAACCAGTGAAGAGCAGAGGTGCCATAGGCACAATCAGAGAACACTGTATAAACATCAGAGGTCCGCGGTTGTTCAACGTCCTCCCAGCAAGCATAAGAAATATTGCCGGAACAACCGTGGACATCTTCAAGAGGAAACTAGATTTATTCCTCCAAGGAGTGCCGGACCAACCGGGCTGTGGTGGGTATGTGGGCCTGCAAGCCGCTCCAAGCATCAGCCTAGTGGACCAAACTCTCACAAGTCAAGCCTGGCCTCGGGCCGGGCTTGGGGAGTAGAAGAACTCCCAGAACCCCATCAACCAGGTATCAACCAGTGGCTTTTTTCCATCTGTGCCACACCTCCTCCTACTTTTTGCAGTCTTTCACTTCTCACTATCTGGTATTCCTTTGGGAATATTGTATTGCAAATCATAGCAGTTTGTGTGGTCTCTACTAATGCTATTACATCAAGGTCGGTTTCTTGAGTCCTTTCCTTGATTTATCTGCTTTATTTGACAGTCCATCAGCATTAGTGTCCCAGATCTTCTAGGTCTTCATTGCTAGCTTGTCCTCTGACTGGTTAGTTTTCAGCTTTGATATGAGGCATAGGTTAGCCTCAGGATGAATTTTGGAAATGGGAGGGAGCGTGTGGATATGTCTGTGAAACACTGCGTTGGGGTTGGGATGTGAAAACCCGAATCCTTCGACCTGGGTTTCTAGTTGCTCATTCCTTATGCTGCTTCTTTATGTTATGCTACACTTGTTTCAATGTATGTGCATTGTGTTCCCTCATAGTGAGTGTTGCTCTTGTATCTTCCAGGGGGGGGGATGTGATGGTGTCTTGTCTTACTTCCTCATCTTCCTGAGCACTACCCACTTTCCTCCCTTCTCCACTTTGTTCTGCCCCCTTTTTTCCTATCATTATTTACATTTCTTCCCTTGCTCATATCATTTTCAAAGCAGACCCTTTCAAATCCTTTTATTGTTCCAAGATTTCTTTTTTAGGTCATTTAAGATTCACGTAGCTGCTTCATTTGTAAATATTTGTTTCAGTGGTCTATTTTCCTGTTTTCTTGTGATAAGTAAATGACCCCATCTTTAAATTTCTGCCAAATGCCTCTCGAAGGCGTAGCTCTCTCAAGAGCTCTGCAACATATTTTATCTCCAACTACATATAGTATGCATTGGTTTGTGCAGTTATCTTAGTGAGTCCCTGAATGATTATTGGTGTCTCCCTTCGTATTTCCCTCCTAGTCTGCTCAAACATCGACTGTGAATTTGCTATTTGGAGGGCAAAATCCATTACACTTTATTCCATTTCATTGTTGCTACTGATTTTTTGAGATCACATTCTTCGTGAATTAAATGAGCTGTCAAGCTGTGACAGATCTTGGTACGATTACTCAGGGATTGCTAATTACACGTAGCCATTGTTTATTTCAATTTCATTTGTTTTGATTGCGTGTTTTGGTGACAAAGTAACGTAAGCATAATTACGTTACGAGTCATTCGTCACTGAGACGGATGACTCGTCTCAGTGACAAGTTTGTCAGTTTGTTACGGACCCGAGCCCAGCGTCCGAGCACGGAGCAGTGACGACCGCGCCATCTGTGGGTCAGCTCCCGAAACCCTCTCCAAATGGACAGGCGCCATCAAGTGAGGACAGGAAATACCAGCCACAAGGGCTAGTTTCCCGTCATGATCAGCTCATAACACAGCCGCTGCTGACCTCTGGTGAGGTGACGCTTAGACAGCAACGCCATCTATGGAATGGATAGGCGGGCGTTTGTGTCTAAGCCTGTAAGTGAGGTGCCCTAGAGTGTCCCTATTACTGATGACGTGTCTGATTACAGAGTCGACCTGGGACTGCTGTAATGGAAGTTGGATCAGTCTACCCAAGGCAGCCGTCTTGTCTCCAAGTATTTGCTGCAGCAGCTGTGAGTCACCCCCCCCGGATGAACACTGTGGTGTTAGCCTGCCTGTGACGTGGCAGCTGAGGGATTGTCGTACCCGGGGCTGGCTGGTGGAGACGCTTAACCACTGGGGTGTTGTGGAAAGGAGAGTAACCTGTGGGATCACACGAGGCTCCTGACTAGGGCTCGCAACCTTAGTATCGATCGTGGAGTGGCCAAACCAGTGTTGCTGATTGGAACCTGCCAGCTACAGGCTGGATTTGTGGTTGACGGCCTCCACGACGGTGCCCCCAGTGGAACTGTGATTTGACTGGCCTGTGGCCAGGGTAGACTCAAGAGAATCGAAGGATTCGTCGTGAGGCCACTAGAGGACCAAGAGCTTAGCATCGTTGAGCACCGTGAACGTCCAGAGTCTTCAGAGGAAGACTACGTTGTACATAATAGTGTTTATACCCCTCCCCCGTGTAACCTTTTATATATTATTTATGGTGACGGTAATAATTATAATATTAAGTTTTTGCCTTAGTCTCCCTTCCCCTTTAATTTACTTGCGTTACGGATCACATCCCTTGAAAGCCACTACTAGCTTGGGGCCGAATACCCTACCTCTAACAACATCAGAGAAAGAACCCGGTTGCGCCCCGAGAGAGCCTGTAACATAATTGGCATCCCCAGCGGGATCCGACCCCTTGTCAAGTATGTTTGACAGGGGTGGTGAAGTGGCGCAATCCCTGTAAATAATTCCCCCTGTGTGTGACTATTAGGACGTTATACGTCCTGTGCGGTGCTCGGAGTGACTCAGTGCAATATTGTAGAGCGAGGAGCTCGCTGTGATTAAGTGCAATATTGTGTAGTGCAGTGCTCGGTGTGATTCAGTGCAATATTGTAGAGCGAGGAGCTCGCTGTGATTAAGTGCAATATTGTGTAGTGCGGTGCCCGGTGATTACGTGCAATATTGGCAAGTGCAGTGTTTGGTGCGATAAAGTGCAATATTGACGTAGAACAGTGCTCGGTGCGTTAAGTGCTAAAGTGAAGCGGTGTGTTAAGTGCTAGTGTTCCATCTCAGTGACAATGGCAGAAAAATCGACCATCGACGATCTGGACGATGTTCAGGCTTTTCTGAACAGGGAGGACTGTCTTACCAGATTAAAATATCTTGAGAAACAAGAACTCGTCTTAATTAGTGCCTACCTGGAGATAAAGATACGTGCCAGTGATTCCCGTGTGGAGATCCTGTCCAAGGTTCACCGGCATTTGAAGACCGGGAAGAAACAGGAAAGCGAGGCACATAGTATACAGGAAAGTGAGGAGATAGCTTCCACTGAAAAGGAAGGTAAGGGTAGTGATGTCGAAAGTGATGAGAGTGAACTGAATATAAGTTTACTTACTGTGAAAATGCGTGAACTAGAGATCCACCGTGAAATAGAATGGAAAAAGCTAGAAATTGCTAAAGAGAGAGAAGAGAAAGCGAGAGAGAGAGAAGATAAGAAATTAGAAATGGAAAGAGAGAGACTAGAAAAGGAAATGGAGATGAGGCGTTTAGAATTAGAGGAAAGAAAAGGAGAGCGAGAAAGAGAAGAGAAACGAGAAAGAGAAAGAGAACAGCGAGAAAGAGAAGAGAAACGAGAGAGAGAAGAACTAGAAAGAGAAAGAGAAGAGCGAGAAAGGGAAGAGAAACGGCGAGAGAGAGAAGAAAAAGAAAGACAGAGACAACATGAACTAGAAGTATTGCGGTTAGGTGGTGGGAGGCAAAGAATGGAAACAAGTATTTTCGATCCGGTAAGGAACATCAAAATGGTCCCAAAATTTAATGGGAAGGAAGTGTCGAAGTTCTTCGCGGCCTTCGAGAAAGTCGCAGCCTCTTTGGAGTGGCCAAGGGAGAATTGGGCCATCATGATACAGTCAGTCTTGACTGGGAAGGCCCAAACCGCCTACTCCACATTGTCCCTTGACGACTCCGGCGATTATGACAAGGTGAAGAAGGTAGTGCTCATGGCGTACCAATTGGTACCTGAGGCTTACAGGCAGAAGTTCAGGAACCTGAAAAGAGACCTCAGAGCACACTTTCACTGAATTCGCCACCATCAAGGAGCGACTTTTCCAGGAATGGTGTGCCTCTCGGAAGGTGGAGACCAAAGAAGACCTCGAGCAGCTCATACTGTTAGAGGACTTCAAGGATTGTTTGTCTGGAGACCTGAAGACATACTTAGAAGAGCAGGAGGTAGAGACCTTAAATGCGGCAGCCACCATGGCTGAAGAGTACATCCTAACGCATAGGCCTTCTGCTAAGTATGTCCCGAGGAATTACCCACGCCGGTTTGACAAACCTCGTCATGACGAAGAAGAGACCCCCGTCCCACAAAGCGCTAAGAAGACGCCCCCAAGTAGCCCTCGAAGGACCAGTCCTAGCAGTCCGAAACACCGGAGTCCGAGGAGGAATATGGTGTGCTGGACTTGTGGGCAGAAAGGGCATGTAGCTGCTATGTGCCGAGGCAGAAGAGGTAGCGGCCCTCGTAGGGAGGTGATGTTGATGAGCTGTGTGACACCACCAGTAGGAAGCCAGTCTATGACAAGTCAGGAAGGACCAAGTTTGTTCGCCCCTCACACTTCAAGCGGGTATTTATCAAGTGATCATACTGGTAGATCAGTAGTAGTGCTCAGAGATAGTGGAGCAGCCCAGTCCCTGATCATGAGAAGCTCGTTACCCGAGGGAGTGAGTGTGGATGGGAGACTAAAGGTTGTCCTGCTCGGGTTTCCTAGGACGCGATATGTCGCCCCCTTGGTGCCGATACATCTCGACTCGCCTTACTTCAGCGGCACATGTGCGTTGGCAGTAGTCGATACCCTGCCTATAGCTGGGATCGACGTGATACTAGCCAACGACTTGGTGACAGATTGGAACAACAATCATCCCAAGGTCGCGGACGAGTCAGCCGGAACAGCAAGGTCCGAGGTAACGGCAGGCGTTGGTAATATCCAGGTACAGACAGACCCGGAATTAAGTAATATGTTTAATTTGTCCTCTCACCTACAGATTGACAGGATGCTAGCAGAGTCTCCCGATTCTTCTCCCGACGAAGAACATGCGGTTCAGGAGGCAGAAGCAACTGAGCAAGAAGAGAGGCCTTGTGTGCAAACACCCACGAATACCCCAGAGTCTGGACCGAAGGCAGATGAGTACTTGCGGTATGGCAAGATACCACGTTCATTGAACCGGCCAGAGATTCCCCAGACGTTGGAGGTATGTGAAGGGTCTAGTGCCCTCTTCGGTCCAAACCAGGCTAATGGATATAGCTGGCTATGGACATTGCAAGCTCATGAAACTTGTCCCTAAGTTAACCAAATGTTTCTTAGCGGTATTTTGTTTCATTCTCGTGTGTGTTCTCAGTAAGGACCAGTGGACGACCCGACAGATGATGGCTCCCTTGAACATCGAGAAGAGGTCCCAGGGATTGGAGACGTGCACAGTGAGTGTTGCAGTCGAAGAAGGGACCTGGAAGGTGATGGTAGACACAGGAGGTACGAGATTTGAAATTATGAGTGACTGTTTCCGACAGGTTGACACCCCCCCGTGATTGCTGAGCCTAGATGCAGCGTTATACGGAACGTTGGTCGACCTGACGGTGGCAGAGCGAATGCCATCTTCGGTGTACAAGCAGCTCTGTTGGAACTAGGTGTGGGCCTAGTAGGCGAGTATGCAGTAAGTATTGACTTACCCACTGTCGCTGCCACTCTAAATAATCCAACCCCTGTATTCCAGGTTCCCGTCTCCCTGAAGGACCGCCAGACCGGTACCAGAAATACCGTCTGTGACCAGCCATCATCGATGCCACGACACAGGGAATTGTCGCTTCAGCCTGGCTCGCGTCAGTATCAATCCTTACTCAAGAGACGTGAGAATATGCCCCTGCTTGACATCGCAGTGGAGGTGTGGAAAATTACGTCAGGCAGGTCATTGCCTTCCATCTTCAAGTTCCCTTTGTGCCAGGGTTTCTCCTTAGGACAGTTCTGTGGACAAGACAGCCTCGCCATTCCAGTTCTTAGTGTACGTGAGTCCATTTGGAGTTGTGTCCCCGTACTAATTTGGTTTGTGTTTCTCTTTATAGAACCCCAAACCAAATTCCTTTTGGTGGAGAGGTGTTACGGACCCGAGCCCAGCATCCGAGCACGGAGCAGTGACGACCGCGCCATCTGTGGGTCAGCTCCCGAAACCCTCTCCAAATGGACGGCGCCATCAAATGAGGACAGGAAATACCAGCCACAAGGGCTAGTTTCCCGTCCTGATCAGCTCATAACACAGCCGCTGCTGACCTCTGGTGAGGTGACGCTTAGACAGCAACGCCATCTATGGAATGGATAGGCGGGCGTTTGTGTCTAAGCCTGTAAGTGAGGTGCCCTAGAGTGTCCCTATTACTGATGACGTGTCTGATTACAGAGTCGACCTGGGACTGCTGTAATGGAAGTTGGATCAGTCTACCCAAGGCAGCCGTCTTGTCTCCAAGTATTTGCTGCAGCAGCTGTGAGTCACCCCCTGGATGAACACTGTGGTGTTAGCCTGCCTGTGACGTGGCAGCTGAGGGATTGTCGTACCCGGGGCTGGCTGGTGGAGACGCTTAACCACTGGGGTGTTGTGGAAAGGAGAGTGACCTGTGGGATCACACGAGGCTCCTGACTAGGGCTCGCAACCTTAGTATCGATCGTGGAGTGGCCTAACCAGCGTTGCTGATTGGAACCTGCCAGCTACAGGCTGGATTTGTGGTTGACGGCCTCCACGACGGTGCCCCCAGTGGAACTGTGATTTGGCTGGCCTGTGGCCAGGGTAGACTCAAGAGAATCGAAGGATTCGTCGTGAGGCCACTAGAGGACCAAGAGCTTAGCATCGTTGAGCACCGTGAACGTCCAGAGTCTTCAGAGGAAGACTACGTTGTACATAATAGTGTTTATACCCCTCCCCCGTGTAACCTTTTATATATTATTTATGGTGACGGTAATAATTATAATATTAAGTTTTTGCCTTTGTCTCCCTTCCCCTTTAATTTACTTGCGTTACGGATCACATCCCTTGAAAGCCACTACTAGCTTGGGGCCGGATACCCTACCTCTAACAACATCAGAGAAAGAACCCGGTTGTGACCCGAGAGGGCCGTAACACAGTTGTTGTGATTCAGTCATCAATCACCGCACGCTGTCCACGGATCTCGTATCTGGCACCAACGTGTGGCTGTGTATTGTTGCAACTATAATCATTCCTCATTGATCCCAGATTCACATCTGGCGCCAACGAGGGACGTTGTCTTTCATTGTATGTTATTGCTACTTGGCGCAGTCTCGTCAAGCTGCCATTGCATCTGGAGTAGTTGCCCTCTACTGTTAAGTGTAGACAAGGTCAGCAATACCATGAGCGGTCCGAACCAGAAGCCGTTGTTCCGGCTACTTTAGCCTTGTCAAGTACCACGTCCGACTTTAACGTAATAATCTGACGTAAAAAACGTCAGATTATTCTTGCCATGTACCGTTAGCATCAAGTTTTATGAATAAACTAAGTGTTAAGTACAAGAGCCTTTACGTTTACATCTTCAGACCCCTGCACCCAGTATTGACTTTCCCATTATTTGCATTATTTGTGATACTACCGTGATCCTTTTTATGTTGCCTGGATTATTTGGATTCGAACTGCGTTCATGGCCATACACATCAAATATAAGTTCAAATTTTGTTGTGAGGACCATTCGAGCTACTCTGACGACCTCCTTCTGAGGCCTCTAGAAAGTTCATGACCCAGTGGATAAGGAGTGCCAAGGATTTGGACTCCTGCAGCTGCTCTATGCATCCCTGGACAGTCATTAAAGTATAATCTGCCCTCGGCATTGGTTTGAAGATAGTTCAGTCCTTTTTGACTGAGGTTTCTTGTAACCTATTCACCTCTAAAAAGGGATAATCTCACAGTGTTAATAAAAAAATCCCTTAGAGTTTATTAAAATAATAGTACGGAGATTATCCATGCTGTAGTGCGAAAAGTTTATTAAGGTGTGAAATAGCAGAGACTTTATAAAAGAAAAGGAGTGCAAACTCAAAGAATATTTTGTGTGCAAACCCCGTAAATTTATTTATGTTGTAGTTTTATTGCATAGATTTTGTGGAACAAATCCTCTCGAATTAATTGTGAAGCCGTGCAGTTTCACACAGCTATCAGTTTCACACACACACACATACATCACCAACTATGGATATTACGGACTCCTCTAACAAGGAAGTCTTAGCAGGAGTTCCACTATCGCATCACAAATCCGTCATCTACTTGGTACAAGACCTCCTCATGGGGGGCCACCTCACCAAACTCCAATGACAGCACGGCGCCGCCAAAGAAAAATCGAAAGACCTAGAGGTCTACACTAACCCACCAGCTCCATAACTGGTACAGCCTTGCCTCTGAGGCTGAAATCAACCATGGAGACCTCCATTCATCTACATATCTCTAGAATCAGCTATAGGTACTGGTAATGGCTCGAAAGAGCCTCCACTTACGGCCAATTCATGCCCGTGCCACATTTATGATGTCATAATAATTATAAATCATCATCTGCAGTCCTGCTCTTAGATTGGAAAGGAGCGTCCACGGACCCAATCTTCAGATCTCCAGTATCAGCTATTGACAAAGATAATGGCTCCAAAAAGCCTCCACTCACGAGTTCTTTATAACCCATGTTACCTGGAACTTTTTGTTCAGAATAGATGAATCTAAAACAAAAGCAACAACTCGCTTCTGTCACAATTGACATGATAATGGTCCAGGACGGAGCAAAACGTCGTCGTCTCTTCATCTTCTAGTGTGTGGTTTAGACATCTCAGCTTGCTGTTTCATTAGGAAGTTATACCATGATAACTATTCTATACCATTGAATAAATTGTATTCTCCGAAAGTTCTTCAACGGTTGCTTTAAAATTTTGCCACAACGTTCCATTCGAATAGGTTCATGCTTTTATATGCATACTATTTAGCAACCCGTTCTCGCAAATTCGTAAAGTCAATATTGACTTATTAACTACGTTAGTATAGGTGATATACTAAACATAATAGATACCCTTAAAAAGATTCATAGAAAACACCAACCTTACCTAACCTTGTTAGTATCTTAAGATAAGCATCTTATTGCTTCGTAATTACAATTATTACTTAACCTATACCTATTATAGGTTAGGTAATAATTGTAATTACGAAGCAATAAGATGCTTATCTTAACATTGTTACGGACCCGAATCCAGCGTCCGAGCCTGGAGCAGTGACGACCACGCCATCTGTGGGTCAGCTCCCGAAACCCCCTCCAAATGGACGACGACACCTGGTGAGGACGAGGTGTACTGGCCACGAGGGCTAGTTTCCAGTCCTGTTCAGTTCATAACACAGCCGCTGCTGACCTCTGGTGAGGTGGTGCTCAGACAACAACGCCATCTATGGAGTGGATACGTCGGGCGTTTGTGTCTGAGCCTGTAAGTGAGGTGCTTTTGTGTGTCCCTGTTACTGATGACGTGTCTGATTACAGAGTCGACCTGGGACTGCTGTAATGGAAGTTGAGTCAGTCTACCCAAGGCAGCCGTCTCGTCACCAAGTGTTTGCTGCTGCAGCTGTGAGTCGCCCCCGGATGAACACTGTGGTGTTACCCTGCCTGTGAAGCGGCAGTTGAAGGATTGTCATACCCGGGACTGACTGGTGGAGACGTTTGACCACTGGGGAGTTGTGGCAAGGAGAGTGATCTGTGGTATCACACGAGGCTCCTGACTAGGGTTCGCTACCTTAGTAACCGATCGTGGACTGGCCTAACCAGCGTCGCTGATTTGGAACCTGCCAGCTATCTGCTGGACTTGTGGTTGACGGCCTCCACGACGGTGCCCCCAGTGGAACTGTGTTTTGGCTGGCCTGTGGCCGGGGTAGACTCAAGATTCTCGAAGGATTCGTCGTGAGGCCACAAGAGCACCAAGAGCTTGGCATCGTGAGCACCGTGAAGGTCCAGAGTCTTCAGAAGAAGACAACAGTGTATATAATAGTGTTTATACCCCCCCCCCCCGTGTAATCTTCTTATATATATTTATTGGTGAAGGTGTTAATTATATTATTAAGTTTTTGACTTTATTTCCCTTCCCCTTTTATTTAATTGCGTTACGGATCACATCCCTTGAAAGCCACTACTGGCTTGGGGCCGGATACCCTTCCTCTAACAACATCAGAGTAAGAACCCAGTTGCGACCCGAGAGGGCCGTAACATAATTGGCATCCCCAGCGGGATTCGACCCCTTGTCAAGTATGTTTGACAGGGGTGGTGAAGTGGCGTAATCCCTGTAAATAATTCCCCCTGTGTGTGACGATTAGGACGTTATACGTCCTGTGCGGTGCTCGGAGTGACTAAGTGCAATATTGTGCAGTGCGGTGCTCGCTGTGATTAAGTGCGATATTGTGAAGTGCGGTGCTCGGTGTGATTCGGTGCAATATTGTAGAGCGAGGTGTTCGCTGTGATTAAGTGCAATATTGTGTAGTGCGGTGCCCGAAGTAATTACGTGCAATATTGGCAAGTGAGGCGCCAGGTGTGATAAAGTGCAATATTGACGTAGAACAGTGCTCGGTGCGTTAAGTGCTAACGTGAAAGCGGTGTGTTAAGTGCTAAGTGTTCCATCTGTGACAATGGCAGAAAAAGCTACCATCGATGATCTGGACGATGTTCAGGCTTTTCTGAACAGAGAGGACTGTCTTGCCAGATTAAAATATCTGAGCAAACAGGAACTCGTACTGGTGAGTGCCTACCTGGAGATCAAGATCTGTGCCAGTGATTCCCGGGTGGAGATCTTATCCAAGGTTCACCGGCATTTGAAGGCCGAAGAAAAACAAGAAAGTGAGGCACTAGGTACCAAGGAAAGTGAAGAAGTTGCTTCCACTGAAAAGGAAGATAAAGGCAGTGATGTTGAAAGTGATGAAAGTGAACTAAATATAAGCGTGCTTACTGTGAAAATGCGTGAACTCGAGATCCATCGTGAAATAGAATGGAAAAAGCTAGAAATCGCTAAAGAGAGAGAAGAGAAAGCGAGAGAGAGAGAAGATAAGAAATTAGAAATGGAAAAAGAGAGACAAGAAATGGAAAGAGAGAGATTAGGAAAAGAATTAGAGATGAGGCGTTTAGAATTAGAACGAGAAGAAAGAAGAGAAGAGCGAGAAAGAGAAGAGAAACGAGAAAGAGAAGAACGGGAAAGAGAAAGAGAAGAGCGAGAAAGAGAAGAGAAAACGGAAGAAAGAGAAGAGCGAGAAAGAGAAGAGAAACGAGAAAGAGAAGAACGAGAAAGAGAAGAGAAACAGCGAGAGAGAGAAGAAAAAGAAAGACAGAGACAACATGAACTAGAAGTATTACGGTTAGGCGGTGGTCGGAGGCAAACAACGGACACCAGCAGTTTCGATCCGGTAAGGAACATCAAAATGGTCCCAAAATTCAACGAGAAGGAAGTTTCGAAGTTCTTCGCAGCCTTCGAGAAAGTCGCTGCCTCTTTGGAGTGGCCAAGGGAGAATTGGGCCATCATGATACAGTCAGTCCTGACTGGGAATGCCCAAATTGCCTACTCCACGTTATCCCTTGACGACTCCGCCGATTACGACAGGGTGAAGAAAGTAGTGCTCATGGCTTACCAGTTGGTACCTGAGGCTTACAGGCAAAAGTTTAGGAACCTGAAAAAGACCTCAGAGCACACTTTCACCGAATTCGCAACTATCAAGGAGCGACTTTTCCAGGAATGGTGTGCCTCTCGGAAGGTGGAGACCAAAGAAAACCTCGAGCAGCTCATACTGTTAGAGGATTTCAAGGACTGTCTGTCTGGAGACCTGAAGACGTACTTAGAGGAGCAGCAGGTGGAGACCTTGAGTGCGGCAGCCACCATGGCCGAGGAATACATCCTAACGCATAGGCCTTCTGCTAAGTACGTCCCGAGGAATTACCAACGCCGGTTTGACAAACCTCATGACGAAGAGGAGACCCCCGTCCCACGAAGCGCTAAGAAGACGCCCCCAAGTAGCCCTCGAAGGACTAGTCCTAGCAGTCCGAAACACCGGAGTCCGAGGAGGAATATGGTGTGCTGGACTTGTGGGCAGAAAGGGCATGTAGCTGCTATGTGCCGAGGCAGAAGAGGTAACGGCGCTCGTAGGGAGGTGATGATGATGAGCTGTGTGACACCACTAGCGGGAAGCCAGTCGACGACGACGCAGGAAGGACCAAGTTTGTTCGCCCCTCACACTTCAAGCGGGTATGTAACGAGTGATCACACTGGTAGATCTGTTGTAGTGCTCAGAGATAGTGGAGCAGCCCAGTCCCTGATCGTGAAAAGCTCGTTACCCGAGGGAGTGAGAGTAGACGGGAGACAAAAGGTTGTCCTGGTTGGGTTTCCTAGGACGCAGTATATCGCCCCCTTAGTGCCGGTACATCTCGACTCGCCTTACTTCAGCGGCTCATGTGTGTTGGCAGTAGTCGATACCCTCCCTGTAGCTGGGATTGACGTGATACTAGCCAACGACTTGGTGACAGGTTGGAGCACCAATTATCCCAAGATTGTGGACGAGTCAGCCGAAACAGCAAGGTCAGAGGTGATAGCAGGCAGTGGTAATATCCAGGTACGGACAGGCTCGGAATTAAACATGTTTAATTTGTCCTCTCACCCGCAGATCGACAGTATTCTAGCAGAGTCTCCTGATTCTTCTCCCGACGAGGAACATACGGTTACGATGGCAGAGGCAACTGAGCATGAAGAGAGGCCTCGTGTGCAAGTGCCCACGGATACCAAAGAGTCTGGAGCGAAGGCGGAGGTGTACTTGCGGTATGGCAAGGTACAACGTTCATGGAACCGGCCAGAGATTCGCCAGACGTCGGAGGTATGTGAGGTATGTGCGAAGGTTCTAGAGCCCTCTTCGGTCCAAACCAGGCTAATGGATGTAGCCGGCAATGGACATTACAAGCTCAGGAAGCTCATCCCTCAGTTTACCAAATGTTTCCTACCGGTATTTTGTTTGATTCTTGTGTGTGTTCTCAGTAAGGACCAGTGGACGACCCAACAGATGATGGCTCCCAGGAACATCGTGAAGAGATCCCAGGGATTGGAGATTTGCACTGCGAGTGTTGCAGTCAAAGGAGGGACCTGGAAGGTGATAGTAGATACAGGAGGTACGAGATATGATAATATGAGTGACTATTTCCGACAGGTTGACACCCCCCGCGTGATTGCTGAGCCTGGATTCAGCGTTATGCGGAACGTTGGTCGACCTGGACGGTGGCAGAGCAGACATCATCTACGGTGTACAAGCGGCTCTGTTGGAACTAGGTGTGGGCCTAGTAGGCGAGTGTGTAGTAAGTACTGACTTGCCCACTGTCGCTGTCACTCTGAATTATCAGACCCCTGTATTCCAGGTTCCTGTCTCCCTGAAGGACCGTCGGACCGGTACCAGAAATGCCGTCTGTGATCAGCCATCATCGGTGCCACGACACAGGGAAGTGTCGAGTCGCCCCACATCGTGTCTACACCGATCCTTACTCGAGAGAGGTGAGATGATGCCCCTGCTTGACATCGCAGTGGAGGTGTGGAAGATGACGTCAGGCAGGTCATTGCCTTCTATCTGCAAGTTCCCGTTGCGCCAGAGTTCCCCAGTAGGACAGTTCTGTGGACGAGACAGCCTCGCCGTTCCAGTTTACAGTGTACATGAGTCCATTTGGAGTTGTGTCCCCAGTACTAATTTGGTTTGTGTTTCTCTTTATAGAACCCCAGACCAAATTCTTTTTGGTGGGGAGGTGTTACGGACCCAAATCCAGCGTCCGAGCCTGGAGCAGTGACGACCACGCCATCTGTGGGTCAGCTCCCGAAACCCCCTCCAAATGGACGACGACACCTGGTGAGGACGAGGTGTACTGGCCACGAGGGCTAGTTTCCAGTCCTGTTCAGTTCATAACACAGCCGCTGCTGACCTCTGGTGAGGTGGTGCTCAGACAACAACGCCATCTATGGAGTGGATACGTCGGGCGTTTGTGTCTGAGCCTGTAAGTGAGGTGCTTTTGTGTGTCCCTGTTACTGATGACGTGTCTGATTACAGAGTCGACCTGGGACTGCTGTAATGGAAGTTGAGTCAGTCTACCCAAGGCAGCCGTCTCTTCACCAAGTGTTTGCTGCTGCAGCTGTGAGTCGCCCCCGGATGAACACTGTGGTGTTACCCAGCCTGTGAAGCGGCAGTTGAAGGATTGTCATACCCGGGACTGACTGGTGGAGACGTTTGACCACTGGGGAGTTGTGGCAAGGAGAGTGATCTGTGGTATCACACGAGGCTCCTGACTAGGGTTCGCTACCTTAGTAACCGATCGTGGACTGGCCTAACCAGCGTCGCTGATTTTGAACCTGCCAGCTATCTGCTGGACTTGTGGTTGACGGCCTCCACGACGGTGCCCCCAGTGGAACTGTGTTTTGGCTGGCCTGTGGCCGGGGTAGACTCAAGATTCTCGAAGGATTCGTCGTGAGGCCACAGGAGCACCAAGAGCTTGGCATCGTGAGCACCGTGAAGGTCCAGAGTCTTCAGAAGAAGACAACAGTGTATATAATAGTGTTTATACCCCCCCCCCCCCGTGTAATCTTCTTATATATATTTATTGGTGAAGGTGTTAATTATATTATTAAGTTTTTGACTTTATTTCCCTTCCCCTTTTATTTAATTGCGTTACGGATCACATCCCTTGAAAGCCACTACTGGCTTGGGGCCGGATACCCTTCCTCTAACAACATCAGAGTAAGAACCCAGTTGCGACCCGAGAGGGCCGTAACAAACATACTAAGTAGGTTAGGTAAGTTCGGTGTTTTCTATGAATCTTTTTAAGGGTATCTATTATGTTAAGTATGTCACTTATGCACATATTTAATAAGTCAATATTGACTTAATAAATTTGCGAGAACGGGTTGTATTTAGATGTCACACCTGTGATAGGAGAAAACATGCGATTTTTGAAAAAACAGTGAAATCTGTTGCATGTAAGAGCAACACACGATATACAATATATGTTTCGATTCCATTTCAATGTTCCCGATTGCATTGATAAATTGAATTTTCATAGATTTATTTATTTATTTTCATTTTTGATTTAATTGTTTTGTGTGACGTTGCGTGGGAATTGAGCTGTGTATTTTACCATACCGTTCATTTCGTGGGTATAGCTTATTTGTTTCTTTTTTCATTTCGTTTTTTTAACTGTTCTTATTTTTCAGTGCAATTGGTGGTGAATTTGAGCTGTGTCGATTGATCTACGTTTAAATTGAAATATTTCGTTAATGTTTTTTGTTTTTGTTTTGAAAACAAGAAAATGGACAACACGTTTATTTTACAGCTGCAAATGTGCAACAAACAGCTATGAATCCACCGGCTACAACGTTAACTGCTTTCTTCACGTTATGTCAAAATGACGCGTTTGCGAAAACACTGCTGTATTCGGAAGTACCTACGTATTACACATAGAATGCGAGTAGAAAATCATTTGAACGACGCAAACAAGGAGAGCGAGTCGACGGACAACCTGGCATATTCAAACAAACTACGATAGGTAGACTGCACAGGGTACATCACAATCAAGATGAATGCTTCCTTCTTCGCATGCTGTTGGTAAACGTGCCAGGTTCAACGTCTTTTCAGCCAATTGAGTTTGTCAACGGCATAACTTGTGCCATTTTCCGTAGTGCATATCAAGCTCTTAATTTATTGGAGAACGACCGACACTGGGATGTATGAATTAATGACACGTCCAACACGTCACATCCAAATCAAATTCGAGCATTATTTGCAATCATATTGACCACTTACTCTCCATCAGAGTAATGGGAAAAATATAAATCGCACATGGCTGAAGACATTATCCGTCGAATACGCAAGGGAAATTCATATATGAACATAGATTTTACATCAGAAATCTACAACGAAGCGTTGATAATGACTGAAGATTTATGCTTAGAAATCGCGAACAAAGTTCTAAATCAATTGGAAATGCCATCACCGAATCGATCTGCTGCTGCATCGTTCGATGTAGAATTGCGTCGTGAACAAAATTACAACATGGGTGATCTGTTGTCGTATGTGCAGTCAAACATTCCTAAGCTAACGCTTGAGCGAAAAGGCATTTACAATCAAATAATTCAAACTGTTAATAACGGGTTTGGAGAAGTCTTTTTAGATGCGCCAGGAGGAACTGTAAAACTTTCATAATTAGATTTATTCTGCCAGCATTTCGATCCCAAAATGGCATAACCTTAGCTCTTGCTTCGTCCTGGAATAGCTACGACATTGCTACCAGGTGGAAGAACTGCTACTTCAGCTATGAAATTGCCATTGAACATGCAATTCATTGAAACTCCCACTGTGCAACATTTCCAAAGCATCCAGCCTGGGAAAAGCATTGCACAAATGTAAACTTATTGTTTGGGATGAATGCTCAATGGCCCACAAAAAATCGCTCGAGGCTCTTGATCGATCATTGCAAGATTTGCTTGAAAACTTCAGACCATTTGGGAACGCATTAATATTGCTTGCAGGAGATTTCAGGCAATCATTACCTGTAATTCCTCGATCAACACCAGCGGACGAAATAAATGCTCGCCTGAAATACTCTACTTTGTTGCGCCACATAAAGACGCTAAAATTAACTACAAATATGCGTGTCTAGTAGCAAAACGATCCATCAACTGGGATATTCTCACATCAGTCTCTATAAATTGATACCGTGAACGTGCCGGTTGATCTGACCTCTAAACGAATTTCATTGCCTTATAACTTCTGCAATTTAGTGACGTCAAAAGAAGAATTTTTTGAAATAGTATTTCCCAATATTCAAACCAATTATTAGAATCACGATTGGCTGAAGTGAACGAGCTCTTCCTGCAGGCAAGAACAAAGACGTCTACGAACTTAAGAATATAGTTCAGTCCTAACATTCAAAGCAAGGCAGTCACATACAAGTCCGTCGACACTGTTAAGGAAGCAGATGAAGCGGTTAATTATCCAACAGAATTTTTTATTTCACAGTCAAGGATACCATCACACGTACGTCAATTGAAAATTGGCGTGCCAATTATCATGTTGCGAAACATCAGTCAAAACTTTGCAACGATACGCGCCTTGCAGCCAAAAAATTAATCAGCAACGTCGTAGAAGCAGGTCTTGACAGGACCTTTGAAAAGTGAAGATGTCCTCATTCCTCGCATTTCTATGATTCCAACAGATATGCCCTTTCATTTTAAGAGATTGTAATTTCCAATTCGATTGGCGTTTGGAATTACCATCAACAAAGCTCAGGGCCAATCTTTAAAATTGTGCAGTTTATATCTAGACACGGATTGCTTCTCACATAGACAATTATAAGTTGCGTGTTCTAGAGTTGGCAACCAGACAATCTCTATCTCCCCACAGACAACGGAACAAAAAATATTGTATACCCACAAGCATTGTGAAATTAAATATTAGAAACGTGCGCTCTCATTTCTTTCTTTTCCATTTAACCAGACTGTGCCACAGCAACGCGTGGTGGGTACAGCTAGTAATAATAATAATAATTTCATAATATTGTTATGGAATTTAATGAAAACATTGTAGCCTCTGACAATGCGTTGATATTGTAATTTCAACAACAATTACATTATTCTCCTAATTTTGAGCAAAATTTTGCATTGCAAGTTACCTGCAAATAGTTTTCAACACCTTTATGGAGATTTATTTTATGGGGGAACAAGCTTATTATAGCCTTGTATTCCTTGTAGAGGGTTAAGGAATACATCCATTTTATATTATATATTTATTGCACACTTTACCACCCACTTCAATTTATATATTCTGATATTTAAAGGATAACTGAACACGTGCAGACATGAACGCATTTAACATGAACCATAATTGAATTCTTTCCTTTAAAAAGCTGTTTTGCACCTTATTGACAAATTTTGATTACCGTTCTATATTTTATGCCCTAAATTATATGAATAATTTATTTAAAAACAATTATATATGAAAACTGTTTTTCCTATACATTTAACGTGTTTTGTAGTATCACTAATATATGTTTGTAGTGCTCAAAATATATTATATATATATATATATATATATATATATATATATATATATATATATATATATATATATATATATATATATATATATATATATATATATATATATATATATATATATATATTATATATATATATATATTTATATATATTATATATATATATATTATATATATATATATATTTATATATTGTGACAGTAACGCATTGGTGTTCGGCTGTTCAAAAGCTAGGGGTATGGCCTCGTCACATAGAAACAAAAAAATAGAAAATCTGGAACTTCGTCTGTGGTAAGGTAATGAGAAGACACACAAAACACAAGTAAATTTAGCAATGCGATTTTAATTACGTTAGAAAAAGCAAAACGTGAATAAAATGGACATACAAATTCGTATAATAAAATCAATCAATCAAATAATAAGAATAATCAAATGACAATATGAAAAGTTACATTAAGACAAGTGAGTAATAACAAGTGAACAATATACAATCAAATAAGAGGTGCAGGAATATTGGCTTTAAGCTATCACCTCTCTTAGTACACGTAAGCCACAGCTTGGTCTACCAAGGAGACGTGTTAACCTGATGAAAGCACTGGATATTCTGAGAGCGGTAGGCCGTGTGGCCCCAGACATCAGGTAGTGTGGGGGGGTGGAGGGCAGGTGCAGCTGGACACGCAGCCAATCAGCGAGGAGCAGGCGAGAGACAGGTAGTTTGGCGGTTCGAGGTGGAGCAGGTGTTCCTGGCTGCATACGTTTTGCGCTCTGGCAAACCTTGGAGTGGTGTAGTTGTTGGATATTTCTTCCATACTAGTTTTATATAGATGTATATATCGACGTATTTTGGAGGGAAGAGCAGGATCAATCTCTTGAAGGAGATTATCGTCACAATATATATATATATATATATATATATATATATATATATATATATATATATATATATATATATATATATATATATATAATATATATATATATATATATATATATATATATATATATATATATATATATATATATATATATATATATATATATATATATATATATTATATATGTGTGTGTGTGTATGTGTGTGTGTGTTTAAATATATATTTTTATAATTAAATTCGTAATAAACAAATATTAGAAGAAAAAAATTCTGGGAACATTACCATTATATATATGTAGAAACGAGTACTAAATATCTTTCTCACAATCTTTTAATAAAAAGTAATTAATCAGTTCTTTTATATCTACAGATAGCGTTTTTCAGAGTAAACTAAGTTCATAAAATATATAATGAAAATGAACCAAATAAAGTTTCTGCAGATTATGCTAAATGCCTCAGTAATGCAAAATGTAAATTATCTCGTGCAGCACACTAAAATCTAACAAGTAATTCAAGAATAGGAGTTTTTCTTCTGTGATAAAAACTAAAAATTCAGGTATTGTGAATCATTTCATTAAATAAAACTGGAACCTGTTAGAGGGCACTATAATGTATTAAAGACATTTTGAAGTTCCTAGCCAAGTCAAGGAATATGAAAGATAGATATACTAAATAGGGTGATATTCCAAATACTTATTAGTGATAGTCACCCACTTTCACAATAAAATTTGGGAAACGTGGGACAGCTCTGGGTATATATATATATATATATATATATATATATATATATATATATATATATATATATATATATATATATATATATATATATATATATATATATATATATATATATATATATATATATATATATATATATATATATATATATATATATATATATATATATATATATATATATATATAATGTGTTAAATTCCAATGTTTATATTTCTTGAAATAGAATTTTCTTTCCTTCATAGCCTTTCAGTATCCAACATTTGAAAAATTTGAATAAGTCGTATGATTTAATATATATATATATATATATATATATATATATATATATATATATATATATATATATATATATATATATATATATATATATATATATATACACATATATATATATATATATATATATATATATATATTATATATATATATATATATATATATATATATATATATATATATATATATATATATATATATATATAATTGGAATTTATCCTTATTTAAGGAGAAAATTAGAGGAAAACAAATGCAGGTTCAGAGGAGGGATAGAAGCCAGTTAAAAAATATGCTAGCGAAATGTGCATTGAACACACTTATTTAAAAGCAGGCGGCACACTCAAAGACAATTGTTTGCATTTTGATATTAGTAAAAATTTTTATATATGCTATTGATTGCTTTGAAACGTAAAAGGCTTTTCAATTACATAATATTGTTAAATAAATGAAACTTAATTCCAAATATCATTGGCACTCATTACTTTCTAAATGTTATGGAACTGTTTATGGATACTGGATATATATCTTAATAAATTCAATGTTAAAAGCTGTGCGATTGTTGTTACTAGCCTTGAAGTTTTAGATTGTCAGAAAGAATATCAATAAATCTAAGCACAGTTTACATAACGCTATACATAATACTAACTTAAATTTTACTCTTTTTGCCTGCAACAGCCAAATAAAAAGATCCAAGGCATTCATAATATGTAAATAAATAAACAAAACTTGTGTGATGTACTTGTTGGAAAGTGTCTGAATTCCCCAAAACTAAATATTTTTCTGCCTAAGGGAAATTTTACGTATTAGAAAACATCAAAAAGTTCTTAGCCAAGTCTAGGAATATGAAAGGTTTATTTATTAATGGGCTGATATTCCACGCTACATTTACTAAAGAGGATGATATTCCACCCTATATTTACTAAATATAGGGTGGAATATCTTCTTCACCCTTTCTTCAAGTTGTAAATCATTTTCTTTTATATTTTGCTAATTATTTCCCACGTTTTAAACAAAATTTTGAATGTTCCCAGGGAATTGTGTGTTTTATCGTTGACCTTAATGAAAGGCTTCTCATAGCACTGATGACATGCACTTCCAATGATGAAGTGTATCGCTGTTTATGATGGAAAGCATTGTGGGGTGATTACCTGCAACATGCAATTGCAATGATTATGCTGTTTTTGTTGCTTATATGTCTTTGATCATAAAATTCAAGTACCAACGTTCATCTAATATTTTCTAAAATGTTTTGTGATGTCTTATTACTTTATGAAGATTAACAATAAAATATAAATAAGTTGGCAGAGAAGCTGGGAACTTGTAGCTTAATATATAGGAGATATAGTGAAATTGATATATATTCAAGGGAGTTGGGAGTTATATGTTACTGCAAGTTCATCATGATGGGTGGAGAGAGATGTAAAGGATGCAGTTGTGATTATTGTGTCTGTTGCAGGTGATAATTATGAACCATCATTGACATAATTGTGGCAGTGGTGATTGTGTTAGCTGTGGGTGATAATTATAACACTACTGAAGCAATTATGGTGGTAGTGATTGTTGTGTCAGTGGTGGTTGATAATTATTACACGTCACTGATAATTGTCGTCGTGGTGATTATTGTGACTCATGGTTTCATGAATACTACTCTCTTCCTCATATATTCTCGTTTCTGTCATGAATACTTCTTTCCTACAATAATACTCTTTACCTTTTTCCATTAATGCTGCTATTGTATTCCTTCTTGAATGCTGTTTTTTTCTTTCATGAATACTCCTCTTTCCTTTAAGAATACGGTTCTCTTTCCTTTATGAACATTGTTCTCTTCTTCATGAATACTTCCCTCTTTACTTCGTGAATACTACTGTATTTCTTCCTGAATACTGCTGTATTTCTTTTGTGAATTTTAGTTTCTTTCCTTCATAAATACGACTTCCTTTAATTCAGAAATACTGATTACTTTTCTTTATAAATTCTGCTCTTTTTCCTTCATGAATACTGTGCTCTTAAAGACTACAGCTTTCTTTCCTTCGTGAATACTGCCTTTTGTTCGAATACTACTACTACTATTTCCTTCATGACTACTGCTCTTACATTCATGATTTCTGCTATCATTCTTGAATACTGCCCTTGCTTTCGTGAATCTTTTTATCTTTCCATCAAAAATATTGCTCTCTTCCGTCTTCGATGTCGAAAGACCTTGCAAAAGTCGAGAGG